>NW_028283382.1:300000-600000 GCF_059441005.1 Hippichthys cyanospilos
GTTTATGATTTATAGTCAACATTAATGAAATGTCCCCAACAGCGTTTTCAGCCCGAGTGGAGCACATTTTGACTGTTTTTTTAAAAACATCATTGTACATTGAAATTTCTGCCTGCGTATGCTTTAGAAGCAAGAATTAAGAGGACTACATTCATTATTTCAGCTGTAAAATGCTTAGTTTATGATTTATAGTCAACATTAATGAAATGTCCCCAACAGCGTTTTCAACCCGAGTGGAGCACATTTTGACTGTTTTTTTAAAAACATCATTGTACATTGAAATTTCTGCTTGCGTATGCTTTAGAAGCAAGAATTAAGAGGACTACATTCATTATTTCAGCTGAAAAATGCTTAGTTTATGATTTATAGTCAACATTAATGAAATGTCCCCAACAGCGTTTTCAGCCCGAGTGGAGCACATTTTGACTGTTTTTTTAAAAACATCATTGTACATTGAAATTTCTGCTTGCGTATGCTTTAGAAGCAAGAATTAAGAGGACTACATTCATTATTTCAGCTGAAAAATGCTTAGTTTTATGAATTATAGTCAACATTAATGAAATGTTCCAAACAAGCGTTTTCAGCCCGAGTGGAGCACATTTTGACCGTTTTTTTAAAAACATCATTGTACATTGAAATTTCTGTTTGCGTATGCTTTAGAAGCAAGAATTAAGAGGACTACATTCATTATTTCAGCTGAAAAATGCTTAGTTTATGATTTATAGTCAACATTAATGAAATGTTCCAAACAAGCGTTTTCAGCCCGAGTGGAGCACATTTTGACCGTTTTTTTAAAAACATCATTGTACATTGAAATTTCTGCTTGCGTATGCTTTAGAAGCAAGAATTAAGAGGACTACATTCATTATTTCAGCTGAAAAATGCTTACTTTATGATTTATAGTCAACATTAATGAAATGTCCCCAACAGCGTTTTCAGCCCGAGTGGAGCACATTTTGACTGTTTTTTTAAAAACATCATTGTACATTGAAATTTCTGCTTGCATATGCTTTAGAAGCAAGAATTAAGAGGACTACATTCATTATTTCAGCTGAAAAATGCTTAGTTTATGAATTATAGTCAACATTAATGAAATGTTCCAAACAAGCGTTTTCAGCCCGAGTGGAGCACATTTTGACCGTTTTTTTAAAAACATCATTGTACATTGAAATTTTCGTTTGCGTATGCTTTAGAAGCAAGAATTAAGAGGACTACATTCATTATTTCAGCTGAAAAATGCTTAGTTTATGATTTATAGTCAACATTAATGAAATGTCCCCAACAGCGTTTTCAGCCCGAGTGGAGCACATTTTGACTGTTTTTTTAAAAACATCATTGTACATTGAAATTTCTGCTTGCGTATGCTTTAGAAGCAAGAATTAAGAGGACTACATTCATTATTTCAGCTGAAAAATGCTTAGTTTATGATTTATAGTCAACATTAATGAAATGTTCCAAACAAGCGTTTTCAGCCCGAGTGGAGCACATTTTGACCGTTTTTTTAAAAACATCATTGTACATTGAAATTTCTGTTTGTGTATGCTTTAGAAGCAAGAATTAAGAGGACTACATTCATTATTTCAGCTGAAAAATGCTTAGTTTATGATTTATAGTCAACATTAATGAAATGTCCCCAACAGCGTTTTCAGCCCGAGTGGAGCACATTTTGACTGTTTTTTTAAAAACATCATTGTACATTGAAATTTCTGCTTGCGTATGCTTTAGAAGCAAGAATTAAGAGGACTACATTCATTATTTCAGCTGAAAAATGCTTAGTTTATGATTTATAGTCAACATTAATGAAATGTCCCCAACAGCGTTTTCAGCCCGAGTGGAGCACATTTTGACTGTTTTTTTTAAAAACATCATTGTACATTGAAATTTCTGTTTGCGTATGCTTTAGAAGCAAGAATTAAGAGGACTACATTCATTATTTCAGCTGAAATATGCTTAGTTTTTGATTTATAGTCAACATTAATGAAATGTTCCCAACAGCGTTTTCAGCCCGAGTGGAGCACATTTTGACTTTTTTTTTAAAAACATCATTGTACATTGAAATTTCTGTTTGCGTATGCTTTAGAAGCAAGAATTAAGAGGACTACATTCATTATTTCAGCTGAAAAATGCTTGGTTTATGAATTATAGTCAACATTAATGAAATGTTCCAAACAAGCGTTTTCAGCCCGAGTGGAGCACATTTTGACCGTTTTTTTAAAAACATCATTGTACATTGAAATTTTCGTTTGCGTATGCTTTAGAAGCAAGAATTAAGAGGACTACATTCATTATTTCAGCTGAAAAATGCTTAGTTTTTGATTTATAGTCAACATTAATGAAATGTCCCCAACAGCGTTTTCAGCCCTAAAGGAGCACATTTTGACTGTTTTTTTTAAAAACATCATTGTACATTGAAATTTCTGCTTGCGTATGCTTTAGAAGCAAGAATTAAGAGGACTACATTCATTATTTCAGCTGAAAAATGCTTAGTTTATGAATTATAGTCAACATTAATGAAAAGTTCCAAACAAGCGTTTTCAGCCCGAGTGGAGCACATTTTGACTGTTTTTTTTTTAAACATCATTGTACATTGAAATTTCTGCTTGCGTATGCTTTAGAAGCAAGAATTAAGAGGACTACATTCATTATTTCAGCTGAAAAATGCTTAGTTTTATGAATTATAGTCAACATTAATGAAATGTTCCAAACAAGCGTTTTCAGCCCGAGTGGAGCACATTTTGACCGTTTTTTTAAAAACATCATTGTACATTGAAATTTCTGTTTGCGTATGCTTTAGAAGCAAGAATTAAGAGGACTACATTCATTATTTCAGCTGAAAAATGCTTAGTTTATGATTTATAGTCAACATTAATGAAATGTTCCAAACAAGCGTTTTCAGCCCGAGTGGAGCACATTTTGACCGTTTTTTTAAAAACATCATTGTACATTGAAATTTCTGCTTGCGTATGCTTTAGAAGCAAGAATTAAGAGGACTACATTCATTATTTCAGCTGAAAAATGCTTACTTTATGATTTATAGTCAACATTAATGAAATGTCCCCAACAGCGTTTTCAGCCCGAGTGGAGCACATTTTGACTGTTTTTTTTTTAAACATCATTGTACATTGAAATTTCTGCTTGCATATGCTTTAGAAGCAAGAATTAAGAGGACTACATTCATTATTTCAGCTGAAAAATGCTTAGTTTATGATTTATAGTCAACATTAATGAAATGTTCCAAACAAGCGTTTTCAGCCCGAGTGGAGCACATTTTGACCGTTTTTTTTAAAAACATCATTGTACATTGAAATTTCTGTTTGCGTATGCTTTAGAAGCAAGAATTAAGAGGACTACATTCATTATTTCAGCTGAAAAATGCTTAGTTTATGATTTATAGTCAACATTAATGAAATGTCCCAAACAAGCGTTTTCAGCCCGAGTGGAGCACATTTTGACCGTTTTTTTAAAAACATCATTGTACATTGAAATTTCTGTTTGCGTATGCTTTAGAAGCAAGAATTAAGAGGACTACATTCATTATTTCAGCTGAAAAATGCTTAGTTTATGATTTATAGTCAACATTAATGAAATGTCCCCAACAGCGTTTTCAGCCCGAGTGGAGCACATTTTGACTGTTTTTTTAAAAACATCATTGTACATTGAAATTTCTGCTTGCGTATGCTTTAGAAGCAAGAATTAAGAGGACTACATTCATTATTTCAGCTGAAAAATGCTTAGTTTTTGATTTATAGTCAACATTAATGAAATGTCCCCAACAGCGTTTTCAGCCCTAAAGGAGCACATTTTGACTGTTTTTTTTAAAAACATCATTGTACATTGAAATTTCTGCTTGCGTATGCTTTAGAAGCAAGAATTAAGAGGACTACATTCATTATTTCAGCTGAAAAATGCTTAGTTTATGAATTATAGTCAACATTAATGAAAAGTTCCAAACAAGCGTTTTCAGCCCGAGTGGAGCACATTTTGACCGTTTTTTTAAAAACATCATTGTACATTGAAATTTCTGTTTGCGTATGCTTTAGAAGCAAGAATTAAGAGGACTACATTCATTATTTCAGCTGAAAAATGCTTAGTTTATGATTTATAGTCAACATTAATGAAATGTTCCAAACAAGCGTTTTCAGCCCGAGTGGAGCACATTTTGACCGTTTTTTTAAAAACATCATTGTACATTGAAATTTCTGCTTGCGTATGCTTTAGAAGCAAGAATTAAGAGGACTACATTCATTATTTCAGCTGAAAAATGCTTAGTTTATGATTTATAGTCAACATTAATGAAATGTCCCCAACAGCGTTTTCAGCCCGAGTGGAGCACATTTTGACTGTTTTTTTTTTTAAACATCATTGTACATTGAAATTTCTGCTTACATATGCTTTAGAAGCAAGAATTAAGAGGACTACATTCATTATTTCAGCTGAAAAATGCTTAGTTTATGATTTATAGTCAACATTAATGAAATGTTCCAAACAAGCGTTTTCAGCCCGAGTGGAGCACATTTTGACCGTTTTTTTAAAAACATCATTGTACATTGAAATTTCTGTTTGTGTATGCTTTAGAAGCAAGAATTAAGAGGACTACATTCATTATTTCAGCTGAAAAATGCTTAGTTTATGATTTATAGTCAACATTAATGAAATGTCCCCAACAGCGTTTTCAGCCCGAGTGGAGCACATTTTGACTGTTTTTTTAAAAACATCATTGTACATTGAAATTTCTGCTTGCGTATGCTTTAGAAGCAAGAATTAAGAGGACTACATTCATTATTTCAGCTGAAAAATGCTTAGTTTATGATTTATAGTCAACATTAATGAAATGTCCCCAACAGCGTTTTCAGCCCGAGTGGAGCACATTTTGACTGTTTTTTTTAAAAACATCATTGTACATTGAAATTTCTGTTTGCGTATGCTTTAGAAGCAAGAATTAAGAGGACTACATTCATTATTTCAGCTGAAATATGCTTAGTTTTTGATTTATAGTCAACATTAATGAAATGTTCCCAACAGCGTTTTCAGCCCGAGTGGAGCACATTTTGACTGTTTTTTTAAAAACATCATTGTACATTGAAATTTCTGTTTGCGTATGCTTTAGAAGCAAGAATTAAGAGGACTACATTCATTATTTCAGCTGAAAAATGCTTAGTTTATGAATTATAGTCAACATTAATGAAATGTTCCAAACAAGCGTTTTCAGCCCGAGTGGAGCACATTTTGACCGTTTTTTTAAAAACATCATTGTACATTGAAAATTTCCTTTGCGTATGCTTTAGAAGCAAGAATTAAGAGGACTACATTCATTATTTCAGCTGAAAAATGCTTAGTTTATGATTTATAGTCAACATTAATGAAATGTTCCAAACAAGCGTTTTCAGCCCGAGTGGAGCACATTTTGACCGTTTTTTTAAAAACATCATTGTACATTGAAAATTTCCTTTGCGTATGCTTTAGAAGCAAGAATTAAGAGGACTACATTCATTATTTCAGCTGAAAAATGCTTAGTTTATGATTTATAGTCAACATTAATGTAATGTCCCAAACAAGCGTTTTCAGCCCGAGTGGAGCACATTTTGACTGTTTTTTTAAAAACATCATTGTACATTGAAATTTCTGCTTGCGTATGCTTTAGAAGCAAGAATTAAGAGGACTACATTCATTATTTCAGCTGAAAAATGCTTAGTTTATGATTTATAGTCAACATTAATGTCATGTCCCAAACAAGCGTTTTCAGCCCGAGTGGAGCACATTTTGACTGTTTTTTTAAAAACATCATTGTACATTGAAATTTCTGCTTGCGTATGCTTTAGAAGCAAGAATTAAGAGGACTACATTCATTATTTTAGCTGAAAAATGCTTAGTTTATGATTTAAAGTCAACATTAAGGAAATGTTCCGAACAAGCGTTTTCAGCCCGAGTGGAGCACATTTTGACCGTTTTTTAAAAAACATCATTGTACATTGAAATTTCTGTTTGCGTATGCTTTAGAAGCAAGAATTAAGAGGACTACATTCATTATTTCAGCTGAAAAATGCTTAGTTTATGATTTATAGTCAACATTAATGTAATGTCCCAAACAAGCGTTTTCAGCCCGAGTGGAGCACATTTTGACCGTTTTTTTAAAAACATCATTGTACATTGAAATTTCTGCTTGCGTATGCTTTAGAAGCAAGAATTAAGAGGACTACATTCATTATTTCAGCTGAAAAATGCTTAGTTTATGATTTATAGTCAACATTAATGAAATGTCCCCAACAGCGTTTTCAGCCCGAGTGGAGCACATTTTGACTGTTTTTTTAAAAACATCATTGTACATTGAAATTTCTGCTTGCGAATGCTTTAGAAGCAAGAATTAAGAGGACTACATTCATTATTTCAGCTGAAAAATGCTTAGTTTTTGATTTGTAGTCAACATTAATGAAATGTCCCCAACAGCGTTTTCAGCCCGAGTGGAGCACATTTTGACTGTTTTTTTAAAAACATCATTGTACATTGAAATTTCTGCTTGCGTATGCTTTAGAAGCAAGAATTAAGAGGACTACATTCATTATTTCAGCTGAAAAATGCTTAGTTTATGATTTATAGTCAACATTAAGGAAATGTTCCAAACAAGCGTTTTCAGCCCGAGTGGAGCACATTTTGACCCTTTTTTTAAAAACATCATTGTACATTGAAATTTCTGCTTGCGTATGCTTTAGAAGCAAGAATTAAGAGGACTACATTCATTATTTCAGCTGAAAAATGCTTAGTTTATGATTTATAGTCAACATTAATGTCATGTCCCAAACAAGCGTTTTCAGCCCGAGTGGAGCACATTTTGACTGTTTTTTTAAAAACATCATTGTACATTGAAATTTCTGCTTGCGTATGCTTTAGAAGCAAGAATTAAGAGGACTACATTCATTATTTCAGCTGAAAAATGCTTAGTTTATGATTTATAGTCAACATTAATGAAATGTTCCAAACAAGCGTTTTCAGCCCGAGTGGAGCACATTTTGACCCTTTTTTTAAAAACATCATTGTACATTGAAATTTCTGCTTGCGTATGCTTTAGAAGCAAGAATTAAGAGGACTACATTCATTATTTCAGCTGAAAAATGCTTAGTTTATGATTTATAGTCAACATTAATGTCATGTCCCAAACAAGCGTTTTCAGCCCGAGTGGAGCACATTTTGACTGTTTTTTTAAAAACATCATTGTACATTGAAATTTCTGCTTGCGTATGCTTTAGAAGCAAGAATTAAGAGGACTACATTCATTATTTCAGCTGAAAAATGCTTAGTTTATGATTTATAGTCAACATTAATGAAATGTTCCAAACAAGCGTTTTCAGCCCGAGTGGAGCACATTTTGACCCTTTTTTTAAAAACATCATTGTACATTGAAATTTCTGCTTGCGTATGCTTTAGAAGCAAGAATTAAGAGGACTACATTCATTATTTCAGCTGAAAAATGCTTAGTTTTTGATTTGTAGTCAACATTAATGAAATGTCCCCAACAGCGTTTTCAGCCCGAGTGGAGCGCATTTTGACTGTTTTTTTTAAAAACATCATTGTACATTGAAATTTCTGCTTGCGTATGCTTTAGAAGCAAGAATTAAGAGGACTACATTCATTATTTCAGCTGAAAAATGCTTAGTTTATGATTTATAGTCAACATTAAGGAAATGTTCCGAACAAGCGTTTTCAGCCCGAGTGGAGCACATTTTGACCGTTTTTTAAAAAACATCATTGTACATTGAAATTTCTTTTTGCGTATGCTTTAGAAGCAAGAATTAAGAGGACTACATTCATTATTTCAGCTGAAAAATGCTTAGTTTATGATTTATAGTCAACATTAATGTAATGTCCCAAACAAGCGTTTTCAGCCCGAGTGGAGCACATTTTGACTGTTTTTTTAAAAACATCATTGTACATTGAAATTTCTGCTTGCGTATGCTTTAGAAGCAAGAATTAAGAGGACTACATTCATTATTTCAGCTGAAAAATGCTTAGTTTATGATTTATAGTCAACATTAATGTCATGTCCCAAACAAGCGTTTTCAGCCCGAGTGGAGCACATTTTGACTGTTTTTTTAAAAACATCATTGTACATTGAAATTTCTGCTTGCGTATGCTTTAGAAGCAAGAATTAAGAGGACTACATTCATTATTTCAGCTGAAAAATGCTTAGTTTATGATTTATAGTCAACATTAATGAAATGTTCCAAACAAGCGTTTTCAGCCCGAGTGGAGCACATTTTGACCCTTTTTTTAAAAACATCATTGTACATTGAAATTTCTGCTTGCGTATGCTTTAGAAGCAAGAATTAAGAGGACTACATTCATTATTTCAGCTGAAAAATGCTTAGTTTTTGATTTGTAGTCAACATTAATGAAATGTCCCCAACAGCGTTTTCAGCCCGAGTGGAGCGCATTTTGACAGTTTTTTTTAAAAACATCATTGTACATTGAAATTTCTGCTTGCGTATGCTTTAGAAGCAAGAATTAAGAGGACTACATTCATTATTTCAGCTGAAAAATGCTTAGTTTATGATTTATAGTCAACATTAAGGAAATGTTCCGAACAAGCGTTTTCAGCCCGAGTGGAGCACATTTTGACCGTTTTTTAAAAAACATCATTGTACATTGAAATTTCTGCTTGCGTATGCTTTAGAAGCAAGAATTAAGAGGACTACATTCATTATTTCAGCTGAAAAATGCTTAGTTTATGATTTATAGTCAACATTAATGAAATGTCCCCAACAGCGTTTTCAGCCCGAGTGGAGCACATTTTGACTGTTTTTTTTAAAAACATCATTGTACATTGAAATTTCTGTTTGCGTATGCTTTAGAAGCAAGAATTAAGAGGACTACATTCATTATTTCAGCTGAAAAATGCTTAGTTTTTGATTTATAGTCAACATTAATGAAATGTCCCCAACAGCGTTTTCAGCCCTAAAGGAGCACATTTTGACTGTTTTTTTTAAAAACATCATTGTACATTGAAATTTCTGCTTGCGTATGCTTTAGAAGCAAGAATTAAGAGGACTACATTCATTATTTCAGCTGAAAAATGCTTAGTTTATGAATTATAGTCAACATTAATGAAAAGTTCCAAACAAGCGTTTTCAGCCCGAGTGGAGCACATTTTGACCGTTTTTTTAAAAACATCATTGTACATTGAAATTTCTGTTTGCGTATGCTTTAGAAGCAAGAATTAAGAGGACTACATTCATTATTTCAGCTGAAAAATGCTTAGTTTATGATTTATAGTCAACATTAATGAAATGTTCCAAACAAGCGTTTTCAGCCCGAGTGGAGCACATTTTGACCGTTTTTTTAAAAACATCATTGTACATTGAAATTTCTGCTTGCGTATGCTTTAGAAGCAAGAATTAAGAGGACTACATTCATTATTTCAGCTGAAAAATGCTTAGTTTATGATTTATAGTCAACATTAATGAAATGTCCCCAACAGCGTTTTCAGCCCGAGTGGAGCGCATTTTGACTGTTTTTTTTAAAAACATCATTGTACATTGAAATTTCTGTTTGCGTATGCTTTAGAAGCAAGAATTAAGAGGACTACATTCATTATTTCAGCTGAAAAATGCTTAGTTTTTGATTTATAGTCAACATTAATGAAATGTCCCCAACAGCGTTTTCAGCCCTAAAGGAGCACATTTTGACTGTTTTTTTTAAAAACATCATTGTACATTGAAATTTCTGCTTGCGTATGCTTTAGAAGCAAGAATTAAGAGGACTACATTCATTATTTCAGCTGAAAAATGCTTAGTTTATGAATTATAGTCAACATTAATGAAAAGTTCCAAACAAGCGTTTTCAGCCCGAGTGGAGCACATTTTGACCGTTTTTTTAAAAACATCATTGTACATTGAAATTTCTGTTTGCGTATGCTTTAGAAGCAAGAATTAAGAGGACTACATTCATTATTTCAGCTGAAAAATGCTTAGTTTATGATTTATAGTCAACATTAATGAAATGTTCCAAACAAGCGTTTTCAGCCCGAGTGGAGCACATTTTGACCGTTTTTTTAAAAACATCATTGTACATTGAAATTTCTGCTTGCGTATGCTTTAGAAGCAAGAATTAAGAGGACTACATTCATTATTTCAGCTGAAAAATGCTTAGTTTATGATTTATAGTCAACATTAATGAAATGTCCCCAACAGCGTTTTCAGCCCGAGTGGAGCGCATTTTGACTGTTTTTTTTAAAAACATCATTGTACATTGAAATTTCTGCTTGCGTATGCTTTAGAAGCAAGAATTAAGAGGACTACATTCATTATTTCAGCTGAAAAATGCTTAGTTTATGATTTATAGTCAACATTAAGGAAATGTTCCGAACAAGCGTTTTCAGCCCGAGTGGAGCACATTTTGACCGTTTTTTTAAAAACATCATTGTACATTGAAATTTCTGCTTGCCTATGCTTTAGAAGCAAGAATTAAGAGGACTACATTCATTATTTCAGCTGAAAAATGCTTAGTTTATGATTTATAGTCAACATTAATGTCATGTCCCAAACAAGCGTTTTCAGCCCGAGTGGAGCACATTTTGACTGTTTTTTTAAAAACATCATTGTACATTGAAATTTCTGCTTGCGTATGCTTTAGAAGCAAGAATTAAGAGGACTACATTCATTATTTCAGCTGAAAAATGCTTAGTTTATGATTTATAGTCAACATTAATGAAATGTCCCCAACAGCGTTTTCAGCCCGAGTGGAGCACATTTTGACTGTTTTTTTAAAAACATCATTGTACATTGAAATTTCTGCTTGCGAATGCTTTAGAAGCAAGAATTAAGAGGACTACATTCATTATTTCAGCTGAAAAATGCTTAGTTTTTGATTTGTAGTCAACATTAATGAAATGTCCCCAACAGCGTTTTCAGCCCGAGTGGAGCACATTTTGACTGTTTTTTTTAAAAACATCATTGTACATTGAAATTTCTGCTTGCGTATGCTTTAGAAGCAAGAATTAAGAGGACTACATTCATTATTTCAGCTGAAAAATGCTTAGTTTATGATTTATAGTCAACATTAAGGAAATGTTCCGAACAAGCGTTTTCAGCCCGAGTGGAGCACATTTTGACCGTTTTTTTAAAAACATCATTGTACATTGAAATTTCTGCTTGCGTATGCTTTAGAAGCAAGAATTAAGAGGACTACATTCATTATTTCAGCTGAAAAATGCTTAGTTTATGATTTATAGTCAACATTAATGAAATGTCCCCAACAGCGTTTTCAGCCCGAGTGGAGCGCATTTTGACTGTTTTTTTTAAAAACATCATTGTACATTGAAATTTCTGCTTGCGTATGCTTTAGAAGCAAGAATTAAGAGGACTACATTCATTATTTCAGCTGAAAAATGCTTAGTTTATGATTTATAGTCAACATTAAGGAAATGTTCCGAACAAGCGTTTTCAGCCCGAGTGGAGCACATTTTGACCGTTTTTTTAAAAACATCATTGTACATTGAAATTTCTGCTTGCGTATGCTTTAGAAGCAAGAATTAAGAGGACTACATTCATTATTTCAGCTGAAAAATGCTTAGTTTATGATTTATAGTCAACATTAATGTCATGTCCCAAACAAGCGTTTTCAGCCCGAGTGGAGCACATTTTGACTGTTTTTTTAAAAACATCATTGTACATTGAAATTTCTGCTTGCGTATGCTTTAGAAGCAAGAATTAAGAGGACTACATTCATTATTTCAGCTGAAAAATGCTTAGTTTATGATTTATAGTCAACATTAATGTAATGTCCCAAACAAGCGTTTTCAGCCCGAGTGGAGCACATTTTGACCGTTTTTTTAAAAACATCATTGTACATTGAAATTTCTGCTTGCGTATGCTTTAGAAGCAAGAATTAAGAGGACTACATTCATTATTTCAGCTGAAAAATGCTTAGTTTATGATTTATAGTCAACATTAATGAAATGTCCCCAACAGCGTTTTCAGCCCGAGTGGAGCGCATTTTGACTGTTTTTTTTAAAAACATCATTGTACATTGAAATTTCTGCTTGCGTATGCTTTAGAAGCAAGAATTAAGAGGACTACATTCATTATTTCAGCTGAAAAATGCTTAGTTTTTGATTTGTAGTCAACATTAATGAAATGTCCCCAACAGCGTTTTCAGCCCGAGTGGAGCACATTTTGACTGTTTTTTTTTAAAACATCATTGTACATTGAAATTTCTGCTTGCGTATGCTTTAGAAGCAAGAATTAAGAGGACTACATTCATTATTTCAGCTGAAAAATGCTTAGTTTATGATTTATAGTCAACATTAATGAAATGTTCCAAACAAGCGTTTTCAGCCCGAGTGGAGCACATTTTGACCCTTTTTTTAAAAACATCATTGTACATTGAAATTTCTGCTTGCGTATGCTTTAGAAGCAAGAATTAAGAGGACTACATTCATTATTTCAGCTGAAAAATGCTTAGTTTATGATTTATAGTCAACATTAATGTCATGTCCCAAACAAGCGTTTTCAGCCCGAGTGGAGCACATTTTGACTGTTTTTTTAAAAACATCATTGTACATTGAAATTTCTGCTTGCGTATGCTTTAGAAGCAAGAATTAAGAGGACTACATTCATTATTTCAGCTGAAAAATGCTTAGTTTATGATTTATAGTCAACATTAAAGAAATGTCCCCAACAGCGTTTTCAGCCCGAGTGGAGCGCATTTTGACTGTTTTTTTTAAAAACATCATTGTACATTGAAATTTCTGCTTGCGTATGCTTTAGAAGCAAGAATTAAGAGGACTACATTCATTATTTCAGCTGAAAAATGCTTAGTTTATGATTTATAGTCAACATTAAGGAAATGTTCCGAACAAGCGTTTTCAGCCCGAGTGGAGCACATTTTGACCGTTTTTTTAAAAACATCATTGTACATTGAAATTTCTGCTTGCGTATGCTTTAGAAGCAAGAATTAAGAGGACTACATTCATTATTTCAGCTGAAAAATGCTTAGTTTATGATTTATAGTCAACATTAATGAAATGTCCCCAACAGCGTTTTCAGCCCGAGTGGAGCGCATTTTGACTGTTTTTTTTAAAAACATCATTGTACATTGAAATTTCTGCTTGCGTATGCTTTAGAAGCAAGAATTAAGAGGACTACATTCATTATTTCAGCTGAAAAATGCTTAGTTTATGATTTATAGTCAACATTAAGGAAATGTTCCGAACAAGCGTTTTCAGCCCGAGTGGAGCACATTTTGACCGTTTTTTTAAAAACATCATTGTACATTGAAATTTTTGCTTGCGTATGCTTTAGAAGCAAGAATTAAGAGGACTACATTCATTATTTCAGCTGAAAAATGCTTAGTTTATGATTTATAGTCAACATTAATGTCATGTCCCAAACAAGCGTTTTCAGCCCGAGTGGAGCACATTTTGACTGTTTTTTTAAAAACATCATTGTACATTGAAATTTCTGCTTGCGTATGCTTTAGAAGCAAGAATTAAGAGGACTACATTCATTATTTCAGCTGAAAAATGCTTAGTTTATGATTTATAGTCAACATTAATGTAATGTCCCAAACAAGCGTTTTCAGCCCGAGTGGAGCACATTTTGACCCTTTTTTTAAAAACATCATTGTACATTGAAATTTCTGCTTGCGTATGCTTTAGAAGCAAGAATTAAGAGGACTACATTCATTATTTCAGCTGAAAAATGCTTAGTTTTTGATTTGTAGTCAACATTAATGAAATGTCCCCAACAGCGTTTTCAGCCCGAGTGGAGCGCATTTTGACTGTTTTTTTTAAAAACATCATTGTACATTGAAATTTCTGCTTGCGTATGCTTTAGAAGCAAGAATTAAGAGGACTACATTCATTATTTCAGCTGAAAAATGCTTAGTTTATGATTTATAGTCAACATTAAGGAAATGTTCCGAACAAGCGTTTTCAGCCCGAGTGGAGCACATTTTGACCGTTTTTTAAAAAACATCATTGTACATTGAAATTTCTGCTTGCGTATGCTTTAGAAGCAAGAATTAAGAGGACTACATTCATTATTTCAGCTGAAAAATGCTTAGTTTATGATTTATAGTCAACATTAATGAAATGTCCCCAACAGCGTTTTCAGCCCGAGTGGAGCACATTTTGACTGTTTTTTTTAAAAACATCATTGTACATTGAAATTTCTGTTTGCGTATGCTTTAGAAGCAAGAATTAAGAGGACTACATTCATTATTTCAGCTGAAAAATGCTTGGTTTTTGATTTATAGTCAACATTAATGAAATGTCCCCAACAGCGTTTTCAGCCCTAAAGGAGCACATTTTGACTGTTTTTTTTAAAAACATCATTGTACATTGAAATTTCTGCTTGCGTATGCTTTAGAAGCAAGAATTAAGAGGACTACATTCATTATTTCAGCTGAAAAATGCTTAGTTTATGAATTATAGTCAACATTAATGAAAAGTTCCAAACAAGCGTTTTCAGCCCGAGTGGAGCACATTTTGACCGTTTTTTTAAAAACATCATTGTACATTGAAATTTCTGTTTGCGTATGCTTTAGAAGCAAGAATTAAGAGGACTACATTCATTATTTCAGCTGAAAAATGCTTAGTTTATGATTTATAGTCAACATTAATGAAATGTCCCCAACAGCGTTTTCAGCCCGAGTGGAGCGCATTTTGACTGTTTTTTTTAAAAACATCATTGTACATTGAAATTTCTGCTTGCGTATGCTTTAGAAGCAAGAATTAAGAGGACTACATTCATTATTTCAGCTGAAAAATGCTTAGTTTATGATTTATAGTCAACATTAAGGAAATGTTCCGAACAAGCGTTTTCAGCCCGAGTGGAGCACATTTTGACCGTTTTTTTAAAAACATCATTGTACATTGAAATTTCTGCTTGCCTATGCTTTAGAAGCAAGAATTAAGAGGACTACATTCATTATTTCAGCTGAAAAATGCTTAGTTTATGATTTATAGTCAACATTAATGTCATGTCCCAAACAAGCGTTTTCAGCCCGAGTGGAGCACATTTTGACTGTTTTTTTAAAAACATCATTGTACATTGAAATTTCTGCTTGCGTATGCTTTAGAAGCAAGAATTAAGAGGACTACATTCATTATTTCAGCTGAAAAATGCTTAGTTTATGATTTATAGTCAACATTAATGAAATGTCCCCAACAGCGTTTTCAGCCCGAGTGGAGCACATTTTGACTGTTTTTTTAAAAACATCATTGTACATTGAAATTTCTGCTTGCGAATGCTTTAGAAGCAAGAATTAAGAGGACTACATTCATTATTTCAGCTGAAAAATGCTTAGTTTTTGATTTGTAGTCAACATTAATGAAATGTCCCCAACAGCGTTTTCAGCCCGAGTGGAGCACATTTTGACTGTTTTTTTTAAAAACATCATTGTACATTGAAATTTCTGCTTGCGTATGCTTTAGAAGCAAGAATTAAGAGGACTACATTCATTATTTCAGCTGAAAAATGCTTAGTTTATGATTTATAGTCAACATTAAGGAAATGTTCCGAACAAGCGTTTTCAGCCCGAGTGGAGCACATTTTGACCGTTTTTTTAAAAACATCATTGTACATTGAAATTTCTGCTTGCGTATGCTTTAGAAGCAAGAATTAAGAGGACTACATTCATTATTTCAGCTGAAAAATGCTTAGTTTATGATTTATAGTCAACATTAATGAAATGTCCCCAACAGCGTTTTCAGCCCGAGTGGAGCGCATTTTGACTGTTTTTTTTAAAAACATCATTGTACATTGAAATTTCTGCTTGCGTATGCTTTAGAAGCAAGAATTAAGAGGACTACATTCATTATTTCAGCCGAAAAATGCTTAGTTTATGATTTATAGTCAACATTAAGGAAATGTTCCGAACAAGCGTTTTCAGCCCGAGTGGAGCACATTTTGACCGTTTTTTTAAAAACATCATTGTACATTGAAATTTCTGCTTGCGTATGCTTTAGAAGCAAGAATTAAGAGGACTACATTCATTATTTCAGCTGAAAAATGCTTAGTTTATGATTTATAGTCAACATTAATGTCATGTCCCAAACAAGCGTTTTCAGCCCGAGTGGAGCACATTTTGACTGTTTTTTTAAAAACATCATTGTACATTGAAATTTCTGCTTGCGTATGCTTTAGAAGCAAGAATTAAGAGGACTACATTCATTATTTCAGCTGAAAAATGCTTAGTTTATGATTTATAGTCAACATTAATGTAATGTCCCAAACAAGCGTTTTCAGCCCGAGTGGAGCACATTTTGACCGTTTTTTTAAAAACATCATTGTACATTGAAATTTCTGCTTGCGTATGCTTTAGAAGCAAGAATTAAGAGGACTACATTCATTATTTCAGCTGAAAAATGCTTAGTTTATGATTTATAGTCAACATTAATGAAATGTCCCCAACAGCGTTTTCAGCCCGAGTGGAGCGCATTTTGACTGTTTTTTTTAAAAACATCATTGTACATTGAAATTTCTGCTTGCGTATGCTTTAGAAGCAAGAATTAAGAGGACTACATTCATTATTTCAGCTGAAAAATGCTTAGTTTTTGATTTGTAGTCAACATTAATGAAATGTCCCCAACAGCGTTTTCAGCCCGAGTGGAGCACATTTTGACTGTTTTTTTTTAAAACATCATTGTACATTGAAATTTCTGCTTGCGTATGCTTTAGAAGCAAGAATTAAGAGGACTACATTCATTATTTCAGCTGAAAAATGCTTAGTTTATGATTTATAGTCAACATTAATGAAATGTTCCAAACAAGCGTTTTCAGCCCGAGTGGAGCACATTTTGACCCTTTTTTTAAAAACATCATTGTACATTGAAATTTCTGCTTGCGTATGCTTTAGAAGCAAGAATTAAGAGGACTACATTCATTATTTCAGCTGAAAAATGCTTAGTTTATGATTTATAGTCAACATTAATGTCATGTCCCAAACAAGCGTTTTCAGCCCGAGTGGAGCACATTTTGACTGTTTTTTTAAAAACATCATTGTACATTGAAATTTCTGCTTGCGTATGCTTTAGAAGCAAGAATTAAGAGGACTACATTCATTATTTCAGCTGAAAAATGCTTAGTTTATGATTTATAGTCAACATTAAGGAAATGTTCCGAACAAGCGTTTTCAGCCCGAGTGGAGCACATTTTGACCGTTTTTTAAAAAACATCATTGTACATTGAAATTTCTGTTTGCGTATGCTTTAGAAGCAAGAATTAAGAGGACTACATTCATTATTTCAGCTGAAAAATGCTTAGTTTATGATTTATAGTCAACATTAATGTCATGTCCCAAACAAGCGTTTTCAGCCCGAGTGGAGCACATTTTGACTGTTTTTTTAAAAACATCATTGTACATTGAAATTTCTGCTTGCGTATGCTTTAGAAGCAAGAATTAAGAGGACTACATTCATTATTTCAGCTGAAAAATGCTTAGTTTATGATTTATAGTCAACATTAATGAAATGTCCCCAACAGCGTTTTCAGCCCGAGTGGAGCACATTTTGACTGTTTTTTTAAAAACATCATTGTACATTGAAATTTCTGCTTGCGTATGCTTTAGAAGCAAGAATTAAGAGGACTACATTCATTATTTCAGCTGAAAAATGCTTAGTTTATGATTTATAGTCAACATTAATGAAATGTCCCCAACAGCGTTTTCAGCCCGAGTGGAGCACATTTTGACTGTTTTTTTTAAAAACATCATTGTACATTGAAATTTCTGCTTGCGTATGCTTTAGAAGCAAGAATTAAGAGGACTACATTCATTATTTCAGCTGAAAAATGCTTAGTTTATGATTTATAGTCAACATTAATGTAATGTCCCAAACAAGCGTTTTCAGCCCGAGTGGAGCACATTTTGACCGTTTTTTTAAAAACATCATTGTACATTGAAATTTCTGCTTGCGTATGCTTTAGAAGCAAGAATTAAGAGGACTACATTCATTATTTCAGCTGAAAAATGCTTAGTTTATGATTTATAGTCAACATTAATGAAATGTCCCCAACAGCGTTTTCAGCCCGAGTGGAGCGCATTTTGACTGTTTTTTTTAAAAACATCATTGTACATTGAAATTTCTGCTTGCGTATGCTTTAGAAGCAAGAATTAAGAGGACTACATTCATTATTTCAGCTGAAAAATGCTTAGTTTTTGATTTGTAGTCAACATTAATGAAATGTCCCCAACAGCGTTTTCAGCCCGAGTGGAGCACATTTTGACTGTTTTTTTTTAAAACATCATTGTACATTGAAATTTCTGCTTGCGTATGCTTTAGAAGCAAGAATTAAGAGGACTACATTCATTATTTCAGCTGAAAAATGCTTAGTTTATGATTTATAGTCAACATTAATGAAATGTTCCAAACAAGCGTTTTCAGCCCGAGTGGAGCACATTTTGACCCTTTTTTTAAAAACATCATTGTACATTGAAATTTCTGCTTGCGTATGCTTTAGAAGCAAGAATTAAGAGGACTACATTCATTATTTCAGCTGAAAAATGCTTAGTTTATGATTTATAGTCAACATTAATGTCATGTCCCAAACAAGCGTTTTCAGCCCGAGTGGAGCACATTTTGACTGTTTTTTTAAAAACATCATTGTACATTGAAATTTCTGCTTGCGTATGCTTTAGAAGCAAGAATTAAGAGGACTACATTCATTATTTCAGCTGAAAAATGCTTAGTTTATGATTTATAGTCAACATTAAGGAAATGTTCCGAACAAGCGTTTTCAGCCCGAGTGGAGCACATTTTGACCGTTTTTTAAAAAACATCATTGTACATTGAAATTTCTGTTTGCGTATGCTTTAGAAGCAAGAATTAAGAGGACTACATTCATTATTTCAGCTGAAAAATGCTTAGTTTATGATTTATAGTCAACATTAATGTCATGTCCCAAACAAGCGTTTTCAGCCCGAGTGGAGCACATTTTGACTGTTTTTTTAAAAACATCATTGTACATTGAAATTTCTGCTTGCGTATGCTTTAGAAGCAAGAATTAAGAGGACTACATTCATTATTTCAGCTGAAAAATGCTTAGTTTATGATTTATAGTCAACATTAATGAAATGTCCCCAACAGCGTTTTCAGCCCGAGTGGAGCACATTTTGACTGTTTTTTTAAAAACATCATTGTACATTGAAATTTCTGCTTGCGTATGCTTTAGAAGCAAGAATTAAGAGGACTACATTCATTATTTCAGCTGAAAAATGCTTAGTTTATGATTTATAGTCAACATTAATGAAATGTCCCCAACAGCGTTTTCAGCCCGAGTGGAGCACATTTTGACTGTTTTTTTTAAAAACATCATTGTACATTGAAATTTCTGTTTGCGTATGCTTTAGAAGCAAGAATTAAGAGGACTACATTCATTATTTCAGCTGAAATATGCTTAGTTTTTGATTTATAGTCAACATTAATGAAATGTCCCCAACAGCGTTTTCAGCCCGAGTGGAGCACATTTTGACTGTTTTTTTAAAAACATCATTGTACATTGAAATTTCTGTTTGCGTATGCTTTAGAAGCAAGAATTAAGAGGACTACATTCATTATTTCAGCTGAAAAATGCTTAGTTTATGAATTATAGTCAACATTAATGAAATGTTCCAAACAAGCGTTTTCAGCCCGAGTGGAGCACATTTTGACTGTTTTTTTTAAAAACATCATTGTACATTGAAATTTCTGCTTGCGTATGCTTTAGAAGCAAGAATTAAGAGGACTACATTCATTATTTCAGCTGAAAAATGCTTAGTTTGTGATTTATAGTCAACATTAATGAAATGTCCCCAACAGCGTTTTCAGCCCGAGTGGAGCACATTTTGACTGTTTTTTTAAAAACATCATTGTACATTGAAATTTCTGCCTGCGTATGCTTTAGAAGCAAGAATTAAGAGGACTACATTCATTATTTCAGCTGAAAAATGCTTAGTTTTTGATTTATAGTCAACATTAATGAAATGTCCCCAACAGCGTTTTCAGCCCTAAAGGAGCACATTTTGACTGTTTTTTTTAAAAACATCATTGTACATTGAAATTTCTGCTTGCGTATGCTTTAGAAGCAAGAATTAAGAGGACTACATTCATTATTTCAGCTGAAAAATGCTTAGTTTATGAATTATAGTCAACATTAATGAAAAGTTCCAAACAAGCGTTTTCAGCCCGAGTGGAGCACATTTTGACCGTTTTTTTAAAAACATCATTGTACATTGAAATTTCTGTTTGCGTATGCTTTAGAAGCAAGAATTAAGAGGACTACATTCATTATTTCAGCTGAAAAATGCTTAGTTTATGATTTATAGTCAACATTAATGAAATGTTCCAAACAAGCGTTTTCAGCCCGAGTGGAGCACATTTTGACCGTTTTTTTAAAAACATCATTGTACATTGAAATTTCTGCTTGCGTATGCTTTAGAAGCAAGAATTAAGAGGACTACATTCATTATTTCAGCTGAAAAATGCTTAGTTTATGATTTATAGTCAACATTAATGAAATGTCCCCAACAGCGTTTTCAGCCCGAGTGGAGCACATTTTGACTGTTTTTTTTTTTAAACATCATTGTACATTGAAATTTCTGCTTACATATGCTTTAGAAGCAAGAATTAAGAGGACTACATTCATTATTTCAGCTGAAAAATGCTTAGTTTATGATTTATAGTCAACATTAATGAAATGTTCCAAACAAGCGTTTTCAGCCCGAGTGGAGCACATTTTGACCGTTTTTTTAAAAACATCATTGTACATTGAAATTTCTGTTTGTGTATGCTTTAGAAGCAAGAATTAAGAGGACTACATTCATTATTTCAGCTGAAAAATGCTTAGTTTATGATTTATAGTCAACATTAATGAAATGTCCCCAACAGCGTTTTCAGCCCGAGTGGAGCACATTTTGACTGTTTTTTTAAAAACATCATTGTACATTGAAATTTCTGCTTGCGTATGCTTTAGAAGCAAGAATTAAGAGGACTACATTCATTATTTCAGCTGAAAAATGCTTAGTTTATGATTTATAGTCAACATTAATGAAATGTCCCCAACAGCGTTTTCAGCCCGAGTGGAGCACATTTTGACTGTTTTTTTAAAAACATCATTGTACATTGAAATTTCTGCTTGCGTATGCTTTAGAAGCAAGAATTAAGAGGACTACATTCATTATTTCAGCTGAAAAATGCTTAGTTTTTGATTTATAGTCAACATTAATGAAATGTCCCCAACAGCGTTTTCAGCCCTAAAGGAGCACATTTTGACTGTTTTTTTTAAAAACATCATTGTACATTGAAATTTCTGCTTGCGTATGCTTTAGAAGCAAGAATTAAGAGGACTACATTCATTATTTCAGCTGTAAAATGCTTAGTTTATGATTTATAGTCAACATTAATGAAATGTCCCCAACAGCGTTTTCAGCCCGAGTGGAGCACATTTTGACTGTTTTTTTTAAAAACATCATTGTACATTGAAATTTCTGTTTGCGTATGCTTTAGAAGCAAGAATTAAGAGGACTACATTCATTATTTCAGCTGAAATATGCTTAGTTTTTGATTTATAGTCAACATTAATGAAATGTCCCCAACAGCGTTTTCAGCCCGAGTGGAGCACATTTTGACTGTTTTTTTAAAAACATCATTGTACATTGAAATTTCTGTTTGCGTATGCTTTAGAAGCAAGAATTAAGAGGACTACATTCATTATTTCAGCTGAAAAATGCTTAGTTTATGAATTATAGTCAACATTTATGAAATGTTCCAAACAAGCGTTTTCAGCCCGAGTGGAGCACATTTTGACCGTTTTTTTAAAAACATCATTGTACATTGAAATTTTCGTTTGCGTATGCTTTAGAAGCAAGAATTAAGAGGACTACATTCATTATTTCAGCTGAAAAATGCTTAGTTTATGATTTATAGTCAACATTAATGTAATGTCCCAAACAAGCGTTTTCAGCCCGAGTGGAGCACATTTTGACTGTTTTTTTAAAAACATCATTGTACATTGAAATTTCTGCTTGCGTATGCTTTAGAAGCAAGAATTAAGAGGACTACATTCATTATTTCAGCCGAAAAATGCTTAGTTTATGATTTATAGTCAACATTAATGAAATGTCCCCAACAGCGTTTTCAGCCCGAGTGGAGCACATTTTGACTGTTTTTTTTAAAAACATCATTGTACATTGAAATTTCTGCTTGCGTATGCTTTAGAAGCAAGAATTAAGAGGACTACATTCATTATTTCAGCTGAAAAATGCTTAGTTTATGATTTATAGTCAACATTAATGAAATGTTCCAAACAAGCATTTTCAGCCCGAGTGGAGCACATTTTGACCGTTTTTTTAAAAACATCATTGTACATTGAAATTTCTGCTTGCCTATGCTTTAGAAGCAAGAATTAAGAGGACTACATTCATTATTTCAGCTGAAAAATGCTTAGTTTATGATTTATAGTCAACATTAATGAAATGTCCCCAACAGCGTTTTCAGCCCGAGTGGAGCACATTTTGACTGTTTTTTTAAAAACATCATTGTACATTGAAATTTCTGCTTGCGAATGCTTTAGAAGCAAGAATTAAGAGGACTACATTCATTATTTCAGCTGAAAAATGCTTAGTTTTTGATTTGTAGTCAACATTAATGAAATGTCCCCAACAGCGTTTTCAGCCCGAGTGGAGCACATTTTGACTGTTTTTTTTAAAAACATCATTGTACATTGAAATTTCTGCTTGCGTATGCTTTAGAAGCAAGAATTAAGAGGACTACATTCATTATTTCAGCTGAAAAATGCTTAGTTTATGATTTATAGTCAACATTAAGGAAATGTTCCGAACAAGCGTTTTCAGCCCGAGTGGAGCACATTTTGACCGTTTTTTTAAAAACATCATTGTACATTGAAATTTCTGCTTGCGTATGCTTTAGAAGCAAGAATTAAGAGGACTACATTCATTATTTCAGCTGAAAAATGCTTAGTTTATGATTTATAGTCAACATTAATGAAATGTCCCCAACAGCGTTTTCAGCCCGAGTGGAGCGCATTTTGACTGTTTTTTTTAAAAACATCATTGTACATTGAAATTTCTGCTTGCGTATGCTTTAGAAGCAAGAATTAAGAGGACTACATTCATTATTTCAGCTGAAAAATGCTTAGTTTATGATTTATAGTCAACATTAAGGAAATGTTCCGAACAAGCGTTTTCAGCCCGAGTGGAGCACATTTTGACCGTTTTTTTAAAAACATCATTGTACATTGAAATTTCTGCTTGCGTATGCTTTAGAAGCAAGAATTAAGAGGACTACATTCATTATTTCAGCTGAAAAATGCTTAGTTTATGATTTATAGTCAACATTAATGTCATGTCCCAAACAAGCGTTTTCAGCCCGAGTGGAGCACATTTTGACTGTTTTTTTAAAAACATCATTGTACATTGAAATTTCTGCTTGCGTATGCTTTAGAAGCAAGAATTAAGAGGACTACATTCATTATTTCAGCTGAAAAATGCTTAGTTTATGATTTATAGTCAACATTAATGTAATGTCCCAAACAAGCGTTTTCAGCCCGAGTGGAGCACATTTTGACCGTTTTTTTAAAAACATCATTGTACATTGAAATTTCTGCTTGCGTATGCTTTAGAAGCAAGAATTAAGAGGACTACATTCATTATTTCAGCTGAAAAATGCTTAGTTTATGATTTATAGTCAACATTAATGAAATGTCCCCAACAGCGTTTTCAGCCCGAGTGGAGCGCATTTTGACTGTTTTTTTTAAAAACATCATTGTACATTGAAATTTCTGCTTGCGTATGCTTTAGAAGCAAGAATTAAGAGGACTACATTCATTATTTCAGCTGAAAAATGCTTAGTTTTTGATTTGTAGTCAACATTAATGAAATGTCCCCAACAGCGTTTTCAGCCCGAGTGGAGCACATTTTGACTGTTTTTTTTTAAAACATCATTGTACATTGAAATTTCTGCTTGCGTATGCTTTAGAAGCAAGAATTAAGAGGACTACATTCATTATTTCAGCTGAAAAATGCTTAGTTTATGATTTATAGTCAACATTAATGAAATGTTCCAAACAAGCGTTTTCAGCCCGAGTGGAGCACATTTTGACCCTTTTTTTAAAAACATCATTGTACATTGAAATTTCTGCTTGCGTATGCTTTAGAAGCAAGAATTAAGAGGACTACATTCATTATTTCAGCTGAAAAATGCTTAGTTTATGATTTATAGTCAACATTAATGTCATGTCCCAAACAAGCGTTTTCAGCCCGAGTGGAGCACATTTTGACTGTTTTTTTAAAAACATCATTGTACATTGAAATTTCTGCTTGCGTATGCTTTAGAAGCAAGAATTAAGAGGACTACATTCATTATTTCAGCTGAAAAATGCTTAGTTTATGATTTATAGTCAACATTAAAGAAATGTCCCCAACAGCGTTTTCAGCCCGAGTGGAGCGCATTTTGACTGTTTTTTTTAAAAACATCATTGTACATTGAAATTTCTGCTTGCGTATGCTTTAGAAGCAAGAATTAAGAGGACTACATTCATTATTTCAGCTGAAAAATGCTTAGTTTATGATTTATAGTCAACATTAAGGAAATGTTCCGAACAAGCGTTTTCAGCCCGAGTGGAGCACATTTTGACCGTTTTTTTAAAAACATCATTGTACATTGAAATTTCTGCTTGCGTATGCTTTAGAAGCAAGAATTAAGAGGACTACATTCATTATTTCAGCTGAAAAATGCTTAGTTTATGATTTATAGTCAACATTAATGAAATGTCCCCAACAGCGTTTTCAGCCCGAGTGGAGCGCATTTTGACTGTTTTTTTTAAAAACATCATTGTACATTGAAATTTCTGCTTGCGTATGCTTTAGAAGCAAGAATTAAGAGGACTACATTCATTATTTCAGCTGAAAAATGCTTAGTTTATGATTTATAGTCAACATTAAGGAAATGTTCCGAACAAGCGTTTTCAGCCCGAGTGGAGCACATTTTGACCGTTTTTTTAAAAACATCATTGTACATTGAAATTTTTGCTTGCGTATGCTTTAGAAGCAAGAATTAAGAGGACTACATTCATTATTTCAGCTGAAAAATGCTTAGTTTATGATTTATAGTCAACATTAATGTCATGTCCCAAACAAGCGTTTTCAGCCCGAGTGGAGCACATTTTGACTGTTTTTTTAAAAACATCATTGTACATTGAAATTTCTGCTTGCGTATGCTTTAGAAGCAAGAATTAAGAGGACTACATTCATTATTTCAGCTGAAAAATGCTTAGTTTATGATTTATAGTCAACATTAATGTAATGTCCCAAACAAGCGTTTTCAGCCCGAGTGGAGCACATTTTGACCCTTTTTTTAAAAACATCATTGTACATTGAAATTTCTGCTTGCGTATGCTTTAGAAGCAAGAATTAAGAGGACTACATTCATTATTTCAGCTGAAAAATGCTTAGTTTTTGATTTGTAGTCAACATTAATGAAATGTCCCCAACAGCGTTTTCAGCCCGAGTGGAGCGCATTTTGACTGTTTTTTTTAAAAACATCATTGTACATTGAAATTTCTGCTTGCGTATGCTTTAGAAGCAAGAATTAAGAGGACTACATTCATTATTTCAGCTGAAAAATGCTTAGTTTATGATTTATAGTCAACATTAAGGAAATGTTCCGAACAAGCGTTTTCAGCCCGAGTGGAGCACATTTTGACCGTTTTTTAAAAAACATCATTGTACATTGAAATTTCTGCTTGCGTATGCTTTAGAAGCAAGAATTAAGAGGACTACATTCATTATTTCAGCTGAAAAATGCTTAGTTTATGATTTATAGTCAACATTAATGAAATGTCCCCAACAGCGTTTTCAGCCCGAGTGGAGCACATTTTGACTGTTTTTTTTAAAAACATCATTGTACATTGAAATTTCTGTTTGCGTATGCTTTAGAAGCAAGAATTAAGAGGACTACATTCATTATTTCAGCTGAAAAATGCTTAGTTTTTGATTTATAGTCAACATTAATGAAATGTCCCCAACAGCGTTTTCAGCCCTAAAGGAGCACATTTTGACTGTTTTTTTTAAAAACATCATTGTACATTGAAATTTCTGCTTGCGTATGCTTTAGAAGCAAGAATTAAGAGGACTACATTCATTATTTCAGCTGAAAAATGCTTAGTTTATGAATTATAGTCAACATTAATGAAAAGTTCCAAACAAGCGTTTTCAGCCCGAGTGGAGCACATTTTGACCGTTTTTTTAAAAACATCATTGTACATTGAAATTTCTGTTTGCGTATGCTTTAGAAGCAAGAATTAAGAGGACTACATTCATTATTTCAGCTGAAAAATGCTTAGTTTATGATTTATAGTCAACATTAATGAAATGTCCCCAACAGCGTTTTCAGCCCGAGTGGAGCGCATTTTGACTGTTTTTTTTAAAAACATCATTGTACATTGAAATTTCTGCTTGCGTATGCTTTAGAAGCAAGAATTAAGAGGACTACATTCATTATTTCAGCTGAAAAATGCTTAGTTTATGATTTATAGTCAACATTAAGGAAATGTTCCGAACAAGCGTTTTCAGCCCGAGTGGAGCACATTTTGACCGTTTTTTTAAAAACATCATTGTACATTGAAATTTCTGCTTGCCTATGCTTTAGAAGCAAGAATTAAGAGGACTACATTCATTATTTCAGCTGAAAAATGCTTAGTTTATGATTTATAGTCAACATTAATGTCATGTCCCAAACAAGCGTTTTCAGCCCGAGTGGAGCACATTTTGACTGTTTTTTTAAAAACATCATTGTACATTGAAATTTCTGCTTGCGTATGCTTTAGAAGCAAGAATTAAGAGGACTACATTCATTATTTCAGCTGAAAAATGCTTAGTTTATGATTTATAGTCAACATTAATGAAATGTCCCCAACAGCGTTTTCAGCCCGAGTGGAGCACATTTTGACTGTTTTTTTAAAAACATCATTGTACATTGAAATTTCTGCTTGCGAATGCTTTAGAAGCAAGAATTAAGAGGACTACATTCATTATTTCAGCTGAAAAATGCTTAGTTTTTGATTTGTAGTCAACATTAATGAAATGTCCCCAACAGCGTTTTCAGCCCGAGTGGAGCACATTTTGACTGTTTTTTTTAAAAACATCATTGTACATTGAAATTTCTGCTTGCGTATGCTTTAGAAGCAAGAATTAAGAGGACTACATTCATTATTTCAGCTGAAAAATGCTTAGTTTATGATTTATAGTCAACATTAAGGAAATGTTCCGAACAAGCGTTTTCAGCCCGAGTGGAGCACATTTTGACCGTTTTTTTAAAAACATCATTGTACATTGAAATTTCTGCTTGCGTATGCTTTAGAAGCAAGAATTAAGAGGACTACATTCATTATTTCAGCTGAAAAATGCTTAGTTTATGATTTATAGTCAACATTAATGAAATGTCCCCAACAGCGTTTTCAGCCCGAGTGGAGCGCATTTTGACTGTTTTTTTTAAAAACATCATTGTACATTGAAATTTCTGCTTGCGTATGCTTTAGAAGCAAGAATTAAGAGGACTACATTCATTATTTCAGCCGAAAAATGCTTAGTTTATGATTTATAGTCAACATTAAGGAAATGTTCCGAACAAGCGTTTTCAGCCCGAGTGGAGCACATTTTGACCGTTTTTTTAAAAACATCATTGTACATTGAAATTTCTGCTTGCGTATGCTTTAGAAGCAAGAATTAAGAGGACTACATTCATTATTTCAGCTGAAAAATGCTTAGTTTATGATTTATAGTCAACATTAATGTCATGTCCCAAACAAGCGTTTTCAGCCCGAGTGGAGCACATTTTGACTGTTTTTTTAAAAACATCATTGTACATTGAAATTTCTGCTTGCGTATGCTTTAGAAGCAAGAATTAAGAGGACTACATTCATTATTTCAGCTGAAAAATGCTTAGTTTATGATTTATAGTCAACATTAATGTAATGTCCCAAACAAGCGTTTTCAGCCCGAGTGGAGCACATTTTGACCGTTTTTTTAAAAACATCATTGTACATTGAAATTTCTGCTTGCGTATGCTTTAGAAGCAAGAATTAAGAGGACTACATTCATTATTTCAGCTGAAAAATGCTTAGTTTATGATTTATAGTCAACATTAATGAAATGTCCCCAACAGCGTTTTCAGCCCGAGTGGAGCGCATTTTGACTGTTTTTTTTAAAAACATCATTGTACATTGAAATTTCTGCTTGCGTATGCTTTAGAAGCAAGAATTAAGAGGACTACATTCATTATTTCAGCTGAAAAATGCTTAGTTTTTGATTTGTAGTCAACATTAATGAAATGTCCCCAACAGCGTTTTCAGCCCGAGTGGAGCACATTTTGACTGTTTTTTTTTAAAACATCATTGTACATTGAAATTTCTGCTTGCGTATGCTTTAGAAGCAAGAATTAAGAGGACTACATTCATTATTTCAGCTGAAAAATGCTTAGTTTATGATTTATAGTCAACATTAATGAAATGTTCCAAACAAGCGTTTTCAGCCCGAGTGGAGCACATTTTGACCCTTTTTTTAAAAACATCATTGTACATTGAAATTTCTGCTTGCGTATGCTTTAGAAGCAAGAATTAAGAGGACTACATTCATTATTTCAGCTGAAAAATGCTTAGTTTATGATTTATAGTCAACATTAATGTCATGTCCCAAACAAGCGTTTTCAGCCCGAGTGGAGCACATTTTGACTGTTTTTTTAAAAACATCATTGTACATTGAAATTTCTGCTTGCGTATGCTTTAGAAGCAAGAATTAAGAGGACTACATTCATTATTTCAGCTGAAAAATGCTTAGTTTATGATTTATAGTCAACATTAAGGAAATGTTCCGAACAAGCGTTTTCAGCCCGAGTGGAGCACATTTTGACCGTTTTTTAAAAAACATCATTGTACATTGAAATTTCTGTTTGCGTATGCTTTAGAAGCAAGAATTAAGAGGACTACATTCATTATTTCAGCTGAAAAATGCTTAGTTTATGATTTATAGTCAACATTAATGTCATGTCCCAAACAAGCGTTTTCAGCCCGAGTGGAGCACATTTTGACTGTTTTTTTAAAAACATCATTGTACATTGAAATTTCTGCTTGCGTATGCTTTAGAAGCAAGAATTAAGAGGACTACATTCATTATTTCAGCTGAAAAATGCTTAGTTTATGATTTATAGTCAACATTAATGAAATGTCCCCAACAGCGTTTTCAGCCCGAGTGGAGCACATTTTGACTGTTTTTTTAAAAACATCATTGTACATTGAAATTTCTGCTTGCGTATGCTTTAGAAGCAAGAATTAAGAGGACTACATTCATTATTTCAGCTGAAAAATGCTTAGTTTATGATTTATAGTCAACATTAATGAAATGTCCCCAACAGCGTTTTCAGCCCGAGTGGAGCACATTTTGACTGTTTTTTTTAAAAACATCATTGTACATTGAAATTTCTGCTTGCGTATGCTTTAGAAGCAAGAATTAAGAGGACTACATTCATTATTTCAGCTGAAAAATGCTTAGTTTATGATTTATAGTCAACATTAATGTAATGTCCCAAACAAGCGTTTTCAGCCCGAGTGGAGCACATTTTGACCGTTTTTTTAAAAACATCATTGTACATTGAAATTTCTGCTTGCGTATGCTTTAGAAGCAAGAATTAAGAGGACTACATTCATTATTTCAGCTGAAAAATGCTTAGTTTATGATTTATAGTCAACATTAATGAAATGTCCCCAACAGCGTTTTCAGCCCGAGTGGAGCGCATTTTGACTGTTTTTTTTAAAAACATCATTGTACATTGAAATTTCTGCTTGCGTATGCTTTAGAAGCAAGAATTAAGAGGACTACATTCATTATTTCAGCTGAAAAATGCTTAGTTTTTGATTTGTAGTCAACATTAATGAAATGTCCCCAACAGCGTTTTCAGCCCGAGTGGAGCACATTTTGACTGTTTTTTTTTAAAACATCATTGTACATTGAAATTTCTGCTTGCGTATGCTTTAGAAGCAAGAATTAAGAGGACTACATTCATTATTTCAGCTGAAAAATGCTTAGTTTATGATTTATAGTCAACATTAATGAAATGTTCCAAACAAGCGTTTTCAGCCCGAGTGGAGCACATTTTGACCCTTTTTTTAAAAACATCATTGTACATTGAAATTTCTGCTTGCGTATGCTTTAGAAGCAAGAATTAAGAGGACTACATTCATTATTTCAGCTGAAAAATGCTTAGTTTATGATTTATAGTCAACATTAATGTCATGTCCCAAACAAGCGTTTTCAGCCCGAGTGGAGCACATTTTGACTGTTTTTTTAAAAACATCATTGTACATTGAAATTTCTGCTTGCGTATGCTTTAGAAGCAAGAATTAAGAGGACTACATTCATTATTTCAGCTGAAAAATGCTTAGTTTATGATTTATAGTCAACATTAAGGAAATGTTCCGAACAAGCGTTTTCAGCCCGAGTGGAGCACATTTTGACCGTTTTTTAAAAAACATCATTGTACATTGAAATTTCTGTTTGCGTATGCTTTAGAAGCAAGAATTAAGAGGACTACATTCATTATTTCAGCTGAAAAATGCTTAGTTTATGATTTATAGTCAACATTAATGTCATGTCCCAAACAAGCGTTTTCAGCCCGAGTGGAGCACATTTTGACTGTTTTTTTAAAAACATCATTGTACATTGAAATTTCTGCTTGCGTATGCTTTAGAAGCAAGAATTAAGAGGACTACATTCATTATTTCAGCTGAAAAATGCTTAGTTTATGATTTATAGTCAACATTAATGAAATGTCCCCAACAGCGTTTTCAGCCCGAGTGGAGCACATTTTGACTGTTTTTTTAAAAACATCATTGTACATTGAAATTTCTGCTTGCGTATGCTTTAGAAGCAAGAATTAAGAGGACTACATTCATTATTTCAGCTGAAAAATGCTTAGTTTATGATTTATAGTCAACATTAATGAAATGTCCCCAACAGCGTTTTCAGCCCGAGTGGAGCACATTTTGACTGTTTTTTTTAAAAACATCATTGTACATTGAAATTTCTGTTTGCGTATGCTTTAGAAGCAAGAATTAAGAGGACTACATTCATTATTTCAGCTGAAATATGCTTAGTTTTTGATTTATAGTCAACATTAATGAAATGTCCCCAACAGCGTTTTCAGCCCGAGTGGAGCACATTTTGACTGTTTTTTTAAAAACATCATTGTACATTGAAATTTCTGTTTGCGTATGCTTTAGAAGCAAGAATTAAGAGGACTACATTCATTATTTCAGCTGAAAAATGCTTAGTTTATGAATTATAGTCAACATTAATGAAATGTTCCAAACAAGCGTTTTCAGCCCGAGTGGAGCACATTTTGACTGTTTTTTTTAAAAACATCATTGTACATTGAAATTTCTGCTTGCGTATGCTTTAGAAGCAAGAATTAAGAGGACTACATTCATTATTTCAGCTGAAAAATGCTTAGTTTGTGATTTATAGTCAACATTAATGAAATGTCCCCAACAGCGTTTTCAGCCCGAGTGGAGCACATTTTGACTGTTTTTTTAAAAACATCATTGTACATTGAAATTTCTGCCTGCGTATGCTTTAGAAGCAAGAATTAAGAGGACTACATTCATTATTTCAGCTGAAAAATGCTTAGTTTTTGATTTATAGTCAACATTAATGAAATGTCCCCAACAGCGTTTTCAGCCCTAAAGGAGCACATTTTGACTGTTTTTTTTAAAAACATCATTGTACATTGAAATTTCTGCTTGCGTATGCTTTAGAAGCAAGAATTAAGAGGACTACATTCATTATTTCAGCTGAAAAATGCTTAGTTTATGAATTATAGTCAACATTAATGAAAAGTTCCAAACAAGCGTTTTCAGCCCGAGTGGAGCACATTTTGACCGTTTTTTTAAAAACATCATTGTACATTGAAATTTCTGTTTGCGTATGCTTTAGAAGCAAGAATTAAGAGGACTACATTCATTATTTCAGCTGAAAAATGCTTAGTTTATGATTTATAGTCAACATTAATGAAATGTTCCAAACAAGCGTTTTCAGCCCGAGTGGAGCACATTTTGACCGTTTTTTTAAAAACATCATTGTACATTGAAATTTCTGCTTGCGTATGCTTTAGAAGCAAGAATTAAGAGGACTACATTCATTATTTCAGCTGAAAAATGCTTAGTTTATGATTTATAGTCAACATTAATGAAATGTCCCCAACAGCGTTTTCAGCCCGAGTGGAGCACATTTTGACTGTTTTTTTTTTTAAACATCATTGTACATTGAAATTTCTGCTTACATATGCTTTAGAAGCAAGAATTAAGAGGACTACATTCATTATTTCAGCTGAAAAATGCTTAGTTTATGATTTATAGTCAACATTAATGAAATGTTCCAAACAAGCGTTTTCAGCCCGAGTGGAGCACATTTTGACCGTTTTTTTAAAAACATCATTGTACATTGAAATTTCTGTTTGTGTATGCTTTAGAAGCAAGAATTAAGAGGACTACATTCATTATTTCAGCTGAAAAATGCTTAGTTTATGATTTATAGTCAACATTAATGAAATGTCCCCAACAGCGTTTTCAGCCCGAGTGGAGCACATTTTGACTGTTTTTTTAAAAACATCATTGTACATTGAAATTTCTGCTTGCGTATGCTTTAGAAGCAAGAATTAAGAGGACTACATTCATTATTTCAGCTGAAAAATGCTTAGTTTATGATTTATAGTCAACATTAATGAAATGTCCCCAACAGCGTTTTCAGCCCGAGTGGAGCACATTTTGACTGTTTTTTTAAAAACATCATTGTACATTGAAATTTCTGCTTGCGTATGCTTTAGAAGCAAGAATTAAGAGGACTACATTCATTATTTCAGCTGAAAAATGCTTAGTTTTTGATTTATAGTCAACATTAATGAAATGTCCCCAACAGCGTTTTCAGCCCTAAAGGAGCACATTTTGACTGTTTTTTTTAAAAACATCATTGTACATTGAAATTTCTGCTTGCGTATGCTTTAGAAGCAAGAATTAAGAGGACTACATTCATTATTTCAGCTGTAAAATGCTTAGTTTATGATTTATAGTCAACATTAATGAAATGTCCCCAACAGCGTTTTCAGCCCGAGTGGAGCACATTTTGACTGTTTTTTTTAAAAACATCATTGTACATTGAAATTTCTGTTTGCGTATGCTTTAGAAGCAAGAATTAAGAGGACTACATTCATTATTTCAGCTGAAATATGCTTAGTTTTTGATTTATAGTCAACATTAATGAAATGTCCCCAACAGCGTTTTCAGCCCGAGTGGAGCACATTTTGACTGTTTTTTTAAAAACATCATTGTACATTGAAATTTCTGTTTGCGTATGCTTTAGAAGCAAGAATTAAGAGGACTACATTCATTATTTCAGCTGAAAAATGCTTAGTTTATGAATTATAGTCAACATTTATGAAATGTTCCAAACAAGCGTTTTCAGCCCGAGTGGAGCACATTTTGACCGTTTTTTTAAAAACATCATTGTACATTGAAATTTTCGTTTGCGTATGCTTTAGAAGCAAGAATTAAGAGGACTACATTCATTATTTCAGCTGAAAAATGCTTAGTTTATGATTTATAGTCAACATTAATGTAATGTCCCAAACAAGCGTTTTCAGCCCGAGTGGAGCACATTTTGACTGTTTTTTTAAAAACATCATTGTACATTGAAATTTCTGCTTGCGTATGCTTTAGAAGCAAGAATTAAGAGGACTACATTCATTATTTCAGCCGAAAAATGCTTAGTTTATGATTTATAGTCAACATTAATGAAATGTCCCCAACAGCGTTTTCAGCCCGAGTGGAGCACATTTTGACTGTTTTTTTTAAAAACATCATTGTACATTGAAATTTCTGCTTGCGTATGCTTTAGAAGCAAGAATTAAGAGGACTACATTCATTATTTCAGCTGAAAAATGCTTAGTTTATGATTTATAGTCAACATTAATGAAATGTTCCAAACAAGCATTTTCAGCCCGAGTGGAGCACATTTTGACCGTTTTTTTAAAAACATCATTGTACATTGAAATTTCTGTTTGCGTATGCTTTAGAAGCAAGAATTAAGAGGACTACATTCATTATTTCAGCTGAAAAATGCTTAGTTTATGATTTATAGTCAACATTAATGTAATGTCCCAAACAAGCGTTTTCAGCCCGAGTGGAGCACATTTTGACTGTTTTTTTAAAAACATCATTGTACATTGAAATTTCTGCTTGCGTATGCTTTAGAAGCAAGAATTAAGAGGACTACATTCATTATTTCAGCTGAAAAATGCTTAGTTTATGATTTATAGTCAACATTAATGAAATGTCCCCAACAGCGTTTTCAGCCCGAGTGGAGCACATTTTGACTGTTTTTTTAAAAACATCATTGTACATTGAAATTTCTGTTTGCGTATGCTTTAGAAGCAAGAATTAAGAGGACTACATTCATTATTTCAGCTGAAAAATGCTTAGTTTATGAATTATAGTCAACATTAATGAAATGTTCCAAACAAGCGTTTTCAGCCCGAGTGGAGCACATTTTGACCGTTTTTTTAAAAACATCATTGTACATTGAAATTTCTGCTTGCGTATGCTTTAGAAGCAAGAATTAAGAGGACTACATTCATTATTTCAGCTGAAAAATGCTTAGTTTATGATTTATAGTCAACATTAATGTAATGTCCCAAACAAGCGTTTTCAGCCCGAGTGGAGCACATTTTGACCGTTTTTTTAAAAACATCATTGTACATTGAAATTTCTGTTTGCGTATGCTTTAGAAGCAAGAATTAAGAGGACTACATTCATTATTTCAGCTGAAAAATGCTTAGTTTATGATTTATAGTCAACATTAATGTAATGTCCCAAACAAGCGTTTTCAGCCCGAGTGGAGCACATTTTGACTGTTTTTTTTAAAAACATCATTGTACATTGAAATTTCTGCTTGCGTATGCTTTAGAAGCAAGAATTAAGAGGACTACATTCATTATTTCAGCTGAAAAATGCTTAGTTTATGATTTATAGTCAACATTAATGAAATGTCCCCAACAGCGTTTTCAGCCCGAGTGGAGCACATTTTGACTGTTTTTTTAAAAACATCATTGTACATTGAAATTTCTGCCTGCGTATGCTTTAGAAGCAAGAATTAAGAGGACTACATTCATTATTTCAGCTGTAAAATGCTTAGTTTATGATTTATAGTCAACATTAATGAAATGTCCCCAACAGCGTTTTCAGCCCGAGTGGAGCACATTTTGACTGTTTTTTTAAAAACATCATTGTACATTGAAATTTCTGCTTGCGTATGCTTTAGAAGCAAGAATTAAGAGGACTACATTCATTATTTCAGCTGAAAAATGCTTAGTTTATGATTTATAGTCAACATTAATGAAATGTCCCCAACAGCGTTTTCAGCCCGAGTGGAGCACATTTTGACTGTTTTTTTAAAAACATCATTGTACATTGAAATTTCTGCTTGCGTATGCTTTAGAAGCAAGAATTAAGAGGACTACATTCATTATTTCAGCTGAAAAATGCTTAGTTTTATGAATTATAGTCAACATTAATGAAATGTTCCAAACAAGCGTTTTCAGCCCGAGTGGAGCACATTTTGACCGTTTTTTTAAAAACATCATTGTACATTGAAATTTCTGTTTGCGTATGCTTTAGAAGCAAGAATTAAGAGGACTACATTCATTATTTCAGCTGAAAAATGCTTAGTTTATGATTTATAGTCAACATTAATGAAATGTTCCAAACAAGCGTTTTCAGCCCGAGTGGAGCACATTTTGACCGTTTTTTTAAAAACATCATTGTACATTGAAATTTCTGCTTGCGTATGCTTTAGAAGCAAGAATTAAGAGGACTACATTCATTATTTCAGCTGAAAAATGCTTACTTTATGATTTATAGTCAACATTAATGAAATGTCCCCAACAGCGTTTTCAGCCCGAGTGGAGCACATTTTGACTGTTTTTTTTTTAAACATCATTGTACATTGAAATTTATGCTTGCATATGCTTTAGAAGCAAGAATTAAGAGGACTACATTCATTATTTCAGCTGAAAAATGCTTAGTTTATGATTTATAGTCAACATTAATGAAATGTTCCAAACAAGCGTTTTCAGCCCGAGTGGAGCACATTTTGACCGTTTTTTTAAAAACATCATTGTACATTGAAATTTCTGTTTGCGTATGCTTTAGAAGCAAGAATTAAGAGGACTACATTCATTATTTCAGCTGAAAAATGCTTAGTTTATGATTTATAGTCAACATTAATGAAATGTCCCAAACAAGCGTTTTCAGCCCGAGTGGAGCACATTTTGACCGTTTTTTTAAAAACATCATTGTACATTGAAATTTCTGTTTGCGTATGCTTTAGAAGCAAGAATTAAGAGGACTACATTCATTATTTCAGCTGAAAAATGCTTAGTTTATGATTTATAGTCAACATTAATGAAATGTCCCCAACAGCGTTTTCAGCCCGAGTGGAGCACATTTTGACTGTTTTTTTAAAAACATCATTGTACATTGAAATTTCTGCTTGCGTATGCTTTAGAAGCAAGAATTAAGAGGACTACATTCATTATTTCAGCTGAAAAATGCTTAGTTTTTGATTTATAGTCAACATTAATGAAATGTCCCCAACAGCGTTTTCAGCCCTAAAGGAGCACATTTTGACTGTTTTTTTTAAAAACATCATTGTACATTGAAATTTCTGCTTGCGTATGCTTTAGAAGCAAGAATTAAGAGGACTACATTCATTATTTCAGCTGAAAAATGCTTAGTTTATTATTTATAGTCAACATTAATGAAATGTCCCCAACAGCGTTTTCAGCCCGAGTGGAGCACATTTTGACTTTTTTTTTTTAAAAACATCATTGTACATTGAAATTTCTGCTTGCGTATGCTTTAGAAGCAAGAATTAAGAGGACTACATTCATTATTTCAGCTGAAAAATGCTTAGTTTATGATTTATAGTCAACATTAATGTAATGTCCCAAACAAGCGTTTTCAGCCCGAGTGGAGCACATTTTGACCGTTTTTTTAAAAACATCATTGTACATTGAAATTTCTGTTTGCGTATGCTTTAGAAGCAAGAATTAAGAGGACTACATTCATTATTTCAGCTGAAAAATGCTTAGTTTATGATTTATAGTCAACATTAATGTAATGTCCCAAACAAGCGTTTTCAGCCCGAGTGGAGCACATTTTGACTGTTTTTTTTAAAAACATCATTGTACATTGAAATTTCTGCTTGCGTATGCTTTAGAAGCAAGAATTAAGAGGACTACATTCATTATTTCAGCTGAAAAATGCTTAGTTTATGATTTATAGTCAACATTAATGAAATGTCCCCAACAGCGTTTTCAGCCCGAGTGGAGCACATTTTGACTGTTTTTTTAAAAACATCATTGTACATTGAAATTTCTGCCTGCGTATGCTTTAGAAGCAAGAATTAAGAGGACTACATTCATTATTTCAGCTGTAAAATGCTTAGTTTATGATTTATAGTCAACATTAATGAAATGTCCCCAACAGCGTTTTCAGCCCGAGTGGAGCACATTTTGACTGTTTTTTTAAAAACATCATTGTACATTGAAATTTCTGCTTGCGTATGCTTTAGAAGCAAGAATTAAGAGGACTACATTCATTATTTCAGCTGAAAAATGCTTAGTTTATGATTTATAGTCAACATTAATGAAATGTCCCCAACAGCGTTTTCAGCCCGAGTGGAGCACATTTTGACTGTTTTTTTAAAAACATCATTGTACATTGAAATTTCTGCTTGCGTATGCTTTAGAAGCAAGAATTAAGAGGACTACATTCATTATTTCAGCTGAAAAATGCTTAGTTTATGATTTATAGTCAACATTAATGTAATGTCCCAAACAAGCGTTTTCAGCCCGAGTGGAGCACATTTTGACCGTTTTTTTAAAAACATCATTGTACATTGAAATTTCTGTTTGCGTATGCTTTAGAAGCAAGAATTAAGAGGACTACATTCATTATTTCAGCTGAAAAATGCTTAGTTTATGATTTATAGTCAACATTAATGTAATGTCCCAAACAAGCGTTTTCAGCCCGAGTGGAGCACATTTTGACTGTTTTTTTTAAAAACATCATTGTACATTGAAATTTCTGCTTGCGTATGCTTTAGAAGCAAGAATTAAGAGGACTACATTCATTATTTCAGCTGAAAAATGCTTAGTTTATGATTTATAGTCAACATTAATGTAATGTCCCAAACAAGCGTTTTCAGCCCGAGTGGAGCACATTTTGACTGTTTTTTTTAAAAACATCATTGTACATTGAAATTTCTGCTTGCGTATGCTTTAGAAGCAAGAATTAAGAGGACTACATTCATTATTTCAGCTGAAAAATGCTTACTTTATGATTTATAGTCAACATTAATGAAATGTCCCCAACAGCGTTTTCAGCCCGAGTGGAGCACATTTTGACTGTTTTTTTAAAAACATCATTGTACATTGAAATTTCTGCCTGCGTATGCTTTAGAAGCAAGAATTAAGAGGACTACATTCATTATTTCAGCTGTAAAATGCTTAGTTTATGATTTATAGTCAACATTAATGAAATGTCCCCAACAGCGTTTTCAGCCCGAGTGGAGCACATTTTGACTGTTTTTTTAAAAACATCATTGTACATTGAAATTTCTGCTTGCGTATGCTTTAGAAGCAAGAATTAAGAGGACTACATTCATTATTTCAGCTGAAAAATGCTTAGTTTATGATTTATAGTCAACATTAATGAAATGTCCCCAACAGCGTTTTCAGCCCGAGTGGAGCACATTTTGACTGTTTTTTTAAAAACATCATTGTACATTGAAATTTCTGTTTGCGTATGCTTTAGAAGCAAGAATTAAGAGGACTACATTCATTATTTCAGCTGAAAAATGCTTAGTTTATGAATTATAGTCAACATTAATGAAATGTTCCAAACAAGCGTTTTCAGCCCGAGTGGAGCACATTTTGACCGTTTTTTTAAAAACATCATTGTACATTGAAATTTCTGCTTGCGTATGCTTTAGAAGCAAGAATTAAGAGGACTACATTCATTATTTCAGCTGAAAAATGCTTAGTTTATGATTTATAGTCAACATTAATGTAATGTCCCAAACAAGCGTTTTCAGCCCGAGTGGAGCACATTTTGACCGTTTTTTTAAAAACATCATTGTACATTGAAATTTCTGTTTGCGTATGCTTTAGAAGCAAGAATTAAGAGGACTACATTCATTATTTCAGCTGAAAAATGCTTAGTTTATGATTTATAGTCAACATTAATGTAATGTCCCAAACAAGCGTTTTCAGCCCGAGTGGAGCACATTTTGACTGTTTTTTTTAAAAACATCATTGTACATTGAAATTTCTGCTTGCGTATGCTTTAGAAGCAAGAATTAAGAGGACTACATTCATTATTTCAGCTGAAAAATGCTTAGTTTATGATTTATAGTCAACATTAATGAAATGTCCCCAACAGCGTTTTCAGCCCGAGTGGAGCACATTTTGACTGTTTTTTTAAAAACATCATTGTACATTGAAATTTCTGCCTGCGTATGCTTTAGAAGCAAGAATTAAGAGGACTACATTCATTATTTCAGCTGTAAAATGCTTAGTTTATGATTTATAGTCAACATTAATGAAATGTCCCCAACAGCGTTTTCAGCCCGAGTGGAGCACATTTTGACTGTTTTTTTAAAAACATCATTGTACATTGAAATTTCTGCTTGCGTATGCTTTAGAAGCAAGAATTAAGAGGACTACATTCATTATTTCAGCTGAAAAATGCTTAGTTTATGATTTATAGTCAACATTAATGAAATGTCCCCAACAGCGTTTTCAGCCCGAGTGGAGCACATTTTGACTGTTTTTTTAAAAACATCATTGTACATTGAAATTTCTGCCTGCGTATGCTTTAGAAGCAAGAATTAAGAGGACTACATTCATTATTTCAGCTGTAAAATGCTTAGTTTATGATTTATAGTCAACATTAATGAAATGTCCCCAACAGCGTTTTCAGCCCGAGTGGAGCACATTTTGACTGTTTTTTTAAAAACATCATTGTACATTGAAATTTCTGCTTGCGTATGCTTTAGAAGCAAGAATTAAGAGGACTACATTCATTATTTCAGCTGAAAAATGCTTAGTTTATGATTTATAGTCAACATTAATGAAATGTCCCCAACAGCGTTTTCAGCCCGAGTGGAGCACATTTTGACTGTTTTTTTAAAAACATCATTGTACATTGAAATTTCTGCTTGCGTATGCTTTAGAAGCAAGAATTAAGAGGACTACATTCATTATTTCAGCTGAAAAATGCTTAGTTTTATGAATTATAGTCAACATTAATGAAATGTTCCAAACAAGCGTTTTCAGCCCGAGTGGAGCACATTATGACCGTTTTTTTAAAAACATCATTGTACATTGAAATTTCTGTTTGCGTATGCTTTAGAAGCAAGAATTAAGAGGACTACATTCATTATTTCAGCTGAAAAATGCTTAGTTTATGATTTATAGTCAACATTAATGAAATGTTCCAAACAAGCGTTTTCAGCCCGAGTGGAGCACATTTTGACCGTTTTTTTAAAAACATCATTGTACATTGAAATTTCTGCTTGCGTATGCTTTAGAAGCAAGAATTAAGAGGACTACATTCATTATTTCAGCTGAAAAATGCTTACTTTATGATTTATAGTCAACATTAATGAAATGTCCCCAACAGCGTTTTCAGCCCGAGTGGAGCACATTTTGACTGTTTTTTTTTTAAACATCATTGTACATTGAAATTTCTGCTTGCATATGCTTTAGAAGCAAGAATTAAGAGGACTACATTCATTATTTCAGCTGAAAAATGCTTAGTTTATGATTTATAGTCAACATTAATGAAATGTTCCAAACAAGCGTTTTCAGCCCGAGTGGAGCACATTTTGACCGTTTTTTTAAAAACATCATTGTACATTGAAATTTCTGTTTGCGTATGCTTTAGAAGCAAGAATTAAGAGGACTACATTCATTATTTCAGCTGAAAAATGCTTAGTTTATGATTTATAGTCAACATTAATGAAATGTCCCAAACAAGCGTTTTCAGCCCGAGTGGAGCACATTTTGACCGTTTTTTTAAAAACATCATTGTACATTGAAATTTCTGTTTGCGTATGCTTTAGAAGCAAGAATTAAGAGGACTACATTCATTATTTCAGCTGAAAAATGCTTAGTTTATGATTTATAGTCAACATTAATGAAATGTCCCCAACAGCGTTTTCAGCCCGAGTGGAGCACATTTTGACTGTTTTTTTAAAAACATCATTGTACATTGAAATTTCTGCTTGCGTATGCTTTAGAAGCAAGAATTAAGAGGACTACATTCATTATTTCAGCTGAAAAATGCTTAGTTTTTGATTTATAGTCAACATTAATGAAATGTCCCCAACAGCGTTTTCAGCCCTAAAGGAGCACATTTTGACTGTTTTTTTTAAAAACATCATTGTACATTGAAATTTCTGCTTGCGTATGCTTTAGAAGCAAGAATTAAGAGGACTACATTCATTATTTCAGCTGAAAAATGCTTAGTTTATGAATTATAGTCAACATTAATGAAAAGTTCCAAACAAGCGTTTTCAGCCCGAGTGGAGCACATTTTGACCGTTTTTTTAAAAACATTGTACATTGAAATTTCTGTTTGCGTATGCTTTAGAAGCAAGAATTAAGAGGACTACATTCATTATTTCAGCTGAAAAATGCTTAGTTTATGATTTATAGTCAACATTAATGAAATGTTCCAAACAAGCGTTTTCAGCCTGAGTGGAGCACATTTTGACCGTTTTTTTAAAAACATCATTGTACATTGAAATTTCTGCTTGCGTATGCTTTAGAAGCAAGAATTAAGAGGACTACATTCATTATTTCAGCTGAAAAATGCTTAGTTTATGATTTATAGTCAACATTAATGAAATGTCCCCAACAGCGTTTTCAGCCCGAGTGGAGCACATTTTGACTGTTTTTTTTTTTAAACATCATTGTACATTGAAATTTCTGCTTACATATGCTTTAGAAGCAAGAATTAAGAGGACTACATTCATTATTTCAGCTGAAAAATGCTTAGTTTATGATTTATAGTCAACATTAATGAAATGTTCCAAACAAGCGTTTTCAGCCCGAGTGGAGCACATTTTGACCGTTTTTTTAAAAACATCATTGTACATTGAAATTTCTGTTTGTGTATGCTTTAGAAGCAAGAATTAAGAGGACTACATTCATTATTTCAGCTGAAAAATGCTTAGTTTATGATTTATAGTCAACATTAATGAAATGTCCCCAACAGCGTTTTCAGCCCGAGTGGAGCACATTTTGACTGTTTTTTTTTTTAAACATCATTGTACATTGAAATTTCTGCTTACATATGCTTTAGAAGCAAGAATTAAGAGGACTACATTCATTATTTCAGCTGAAAAATGCTTAGTTTATGATTTATAGTCAACATTAATGAAATGTTCCAAACAAGCGTTTTCAGCCCGAGTGGAGCACATTTTGACCGTTTTTTTAAAAACATCATTGTACATTGAAATTTCTGTTTGTGTATGCTTTAGAAGCAAGAATTAAGAGGACTACATTCATTATTTCAGCTGAAAAATGCTTAGTTTATGATTTATAGTCAACATTAATGAAATGTCCCCAACAGCGTTTTCAGCCCGAGTGGAGCACATTTTGACTGTTTTTTTAAAAACATCATTGTACATTGAAATTTCTGCTTGCGTATGCTTTAGAAGCAAGAATTAAGAGGACTACATTCATTATTTCAGCTGAAAAATGCTTAGTTTATGATTTATAGTCAACATTAATGAAATGTCCCCAACAGCGTTTTCAGCCCGAGTGGAGCACATTTTGACTGTTTTTTTTAAAAACATCATTGTACATTGAAATTTCTGTTTGCGTATGCTTTAGAAGCAAGAATTAAGAGGACTACATTCATTATTTCAGCTGAAATATGCTTAGTTTTTGATTTATAGTCAACATTAATGAAATGTTCCCAACAGCGTTTTCAGCCCGAGTGGAGCACATTTTGACTGTTTTTTTAAAAACATCATTGTACATTGAAATTTCTGTTTGCGTATGCTTTAGAAGCAAGAATTAAGAGGACTACATTCATTATTTCAGCTGAAAAATGCTTAGTTTATGAATTATAGTCAACATTAATGAAATGTTCCAAACAAGCGTTTTCAGCCCGAGTGGAGCACATTTTGACCGTTTTTTTAAAAACATCATTGTACATTGAAATTTTCGTTTGCGTATGCTTTAGAAGCAAGAATTAAGAGGACTACATTCATTATTTCAGCTGAAAAATGCTTAGTTTATGATTTATAGTCAACATTAATGTAATGTCCCAAACAAGCGTTTTCAGCCCGAGTGGAGCACATTTTGACCGTTTTTTTAAAAACATCATTGTACATTGAAATTTCTGCTTGCGTATGCTTTAGAAGCAAGAATTAAGAGGACTACATTCATTATTTCAGCTGAAAAATGCTTAGTTTATGATTTATAGTCAACATTAATGTCATGTCCCAAACAAGCGTTTTCAGCCCGAGTGGAGCACATTTTGACTGTTTTTTTAAAAACATCATTGTACATTGAAATTTCTGCTTGCGTATGCTTTAGAAGCAAGAATTAAGAGGACTACATTCATTATTTCAGCTGAAAAATGCTTAGTTTATGATTTATAGTCAACATTAATGAAATGTTCCAAACAAGCGTTTTCAGCCCGAGTGGAGCACATTTTGACCCTTTTTTTAAAAACATCATTGTACATTGAAATTTCTGCTTGCGTATGCTTTAGAAGCAAGAATTAAGAGGACTACATTCATTATTTCAGCTGAAAAATGCTTAGTTTTTGATTTGTAGTCAACATTAATGAAATGTCCCCAACAGCGTTTTCAGCCCGAGTGGAGCGCATTTTGACTGTTTTTTTTAAAAACATCATTGTACATTGAAATTTCTGCTTGCGTATGCTTTAGAAGCAAGAATTAAGAGGACTACATTCATTATTTCAGCTGAAAAATGCTTAGTTTATGATTTATAGTCAACATTAAGGAAATGTTCCGAACAAGCGTTTTCAGCCCGAGTGGAGCACATTTTGACCGTTTTTTAAAAAACATCATTGTACATTGAAATTTCTGTTTGCGTATGCTTTAGAAGCAAGAATTAAGAGGACTACATTCATTATTTCAGCTGAAAAATGCTTAGTTTATGATTTATAGTCAACATTAATGTAATGTCCCAAACAAGCGTTTTCAGCCCGAGTGGAGCACATTTTGACCGTTTTTTTAAAAACATCATTGTACATTGAAATTTCTGCTTGCGTATGCTTTAGAAGCAAGAATTAAGAGGACTACATTCATTATTTCACCTGAAAAATGCTTAGTTTATGATTTATAGTCAACATTAATGAAATGTCCCCAACAGCGTTTTCAGCCCGAGTGGAGCACATTTTGACTGTTTTTTTAAAAACATCATTGTACATTGAAATTTCTGCTTGCGAATGCTTTAGAAGCAAGAATTAAGAGGACTACATTCATTATTTCAGCTGAAAAATGCTTAGTTTTTGATTTGTAGTCAACATTAATGAAATGTCCCCAACAGCGTTTTCAGCCCGAGTGGAGCACATTTTGACTGTTTTTTTTAAAAACATCATTGTACATTGAAATTTCTGCTTGCGTATGCTTTAGAAGCAAGAATTAAGAGGACTACATTCATTATTTCAGCTGAAAAATGCTTAGTTTATGATTTATAGTCAACATTAAGGAAATGTTCCGAACAAGCGTTTTCAGCCCGAGTGGAGCACATTTTGACCGTTTTTTTAAAAACATCATTGTACATTGAAATTTCTGCTTGCGTATGCTTTAGAAGCAAGAATTAAGAGGACTACATTCATTATTTCAGCTGAAAAATGCTTAGTTTATGATTTATAGTCAACATTAATGAAATGTCCCCAACAGCGTTTTCAGCCCGAGTGGAGCGCATTTTGACTGTTTTTTTTAAAAACATCATTGTACATTGAAATTTCTGCTTGCGTATGCTTTAGAAGCAAGAATTAAGAGGACTACATTCATTATTTCAGCTGAAAAATGCTTAGTTTATGATTTATAGTCAACATTAAGGAAATGTTCCGAACAAGCGTTTTCAGCCCGAGTGGAGCACATTTTGACCGTTTTTTTAAAAACATCATTGTACATTGAAATTTCTGCTTGCGTATGCTTTAGAAGCAAGAATTAAGAGGACTACATTCATTATTTCAGCTGAAAAATGCTTAGTTTATGATTTATAGTCAACATTAATGTCATGTCCCAAACAAGCGTTTTCAGCCCGAGTGGAGCACATTTTGACTGTTTTTTTAAAAACATCATTGTACATTGAAATTTCTGCTTGCGTATGCTTTAGAAGCAAGAATTAAGAGGACTACATTCATTATTTCAGCTGAAAAATGCTTAGTTTATGATTTATAGTCAACATTAATGAAATGTCCCCAACAGCGTTTTCAGCCCGAGTGGAGCACATTTTGACTGTTTTTTTAAAAACATCATTGTACATTGAAATTTCTGCTTGCGAATGCTTTAGAAGCAAGAATTAAGAGGACTACATTCATTATTTCAGCTGAAAAATGCTTAGTTTTTGATTTGTAGTCAACATTAATGAAATGTCCCCAACAGCGTTTTCAGCCCGAGTGGAGCACATTTTGACTGTTTTTTTTAAAAACATCATTGTACATTGAAATTTCTGTTTGCGTATGCTTTAGAAGCAAGAATTAAGAGGACTACATTCATTATTTCAGCTGAAAAATGCTTAGTTTATGATTTATAGTCAACATTAATGAAATGTTCCAAACAAGCGTTTTCAGCCTGAGTGGAGCACATTTTGACCGTTTTTTTAAAAACATCATTGTACATTGAAATTTCTGCTTGCGTATGCTTTAGAAGCAAGAATTAAGAGGACTACATTCATTATTTCAGCTGAAAAATGCTTAGTTTATGATTTATAGTCAACATTAATGAAATGTCCCCAACAGCGTTTTCAGCCCGAGTGGAGCACATTTTGACTGTTTTTTTTTTTAAACATCATTGTACATTGAAATTTCTGCTTACATATGCTTTAGAAGCAAGAATTAAGAGGACTACATTCATTATTTCAGCTGAAAAATGCTTAGTTTATGATTTATAGTCAACATTAATGAAATGTTCCAAACAAGCGTTTTCAGCCCGAGTGGAGCACATTTTGACCGTTTTTTTAAAAACATCATTGTACATTGAAATTTCTGTTTGTGTATGCTTTAGAAGCAAGAATTAAGAGGACTACATTCATTATTTCAGCTGAAAAATGCTTAGTTTATGATTTATAGTCAACATTAATGAAATGTCCCCAACAGCGTTTTCAGCCCGAGTGGAGCACATTTTGACTGTTTTTTTTTTTAAACATCATTGTACATTGAAATTTCTGCTTACATATGCTTTAGAAGCAAGAATTAAGAGGACTACATTCATTATTTCAGCTGAAAAATGCTTAGTTTATGATTTATAGTCAACATTAATGAAATGTTCCAAACAAGCGTTTTCAGCCCGAGTGGAGCACATTTTGACCGTTTTTTTAAAAACATCATTGTACATTGAAATTTCTGTTTGTGTATGCTTTAGAAGCAAGAATTAAGAGGACTACATTCATTATTTCAGCTGAAAAATGCTTAGTTTATGATTTATAGTCAACATTAATGAAATGTCCCCAACAGCGTTTTCAGCCCGAGTGGAGCACATTTTGACTGTTTTTTTAAAAACATCATTGTACATTGAAATTTCTGCTTGCGTATGCTTTAGAAGCAAGAATTAAGAGGACTACATTCATTATTTCAGCTGAAAAATGCTTAGTTTATGATTTATAGTCAACATTAATGAAATGTCCCCAACAGCGTTTTCAGCCCGAGTGGAGCACATTTTGACTGTTTTTTTTAAAAACATCATTGTACATTGAAATTTCTGTTTGCGTATGCTTTAGAAGCAAGAATTAAGAGGACTACATTCATTATTTCAGCTGAAATATGCTTAGTTTTTGATTTATAGTCAACATTAATGAAATGTTCCCAACAGCGTTTTCAGCCCGAGTGGAGCACATTTTGACTGTTTTTTTAAAAACATCATTGTACATTGAAATTTCTGTTTGCGTATGCTTTAGAAGCAAGAATTAAGAGGACTACATTCATTATTTCAGCTGAAAAATGCTTAGTTTATGAATTATAGTCAACATTAATGAAATGTTCCAAACAAGCGTTTTCAGCCCGAGTGGAGCACATTTTGACCGTTTTTTTAAAAACATCATTGTACATTGAAATTTTCGTTTGCGTATGCTTTAGAAGCAAGAATTAAGAGGACTACATTCATTATTTCAGCTGAAAAATGCTTAGTTTATGATTTATAGTCAACATTAATGTAATGTCCCAAACAAGCGTTTTCAGCCCGAGTGGAGCACATTTTGACCGTTTTTTTAAAAACATCATTGTACATTGAAATTTCTGCTTGCGTATGCTTTAGAAGCAAGAATTAAGAGGACTACATTCATTATTTCAGCTGAAAAATGCTTAGTTTATGATTTATAGTCAACATTAATGTCATGTCCCAAACAAGCGTTTTCAGCCCGAGTGGAGCACATTTTGACTGTTTTTTTAAAAACATCATTGTACATTGAAATTTCTGCTTGCGTATGCTTTAGAAGCAAGAATTAAGAGGACTACATTCATTATTTCAGCTGAAAAATGCTTAGTTTATGATTTATAGTCAACATTAATGAAATGTTCCAAACAAGCGTTTTCAGCCCGAGTGGAGCACATTTTGACCCTTTTTTTAAAAACATCATTGTACATTGAAATTTCTGCTTGCGTATGCTTTAGAAGCAAGAATTAAGAGGACTACATTCATTATTTCAGCTGAAAAATGCTTAGTTTTTGATTTGTAGTCAACATTAATGAAATGTCCCCAACAGCGTTTTCAGCCCGAGTGGAGCGCATTTTGACTGTTTTTTTTAAAAACATCATTGTACATTGAAATTTCTGCTTGCGTATGCTTTAGAAGCAAGAATTAAGAGGACTACATTCATTATTTCAGCTGAAAAATGCTTAGTTTATGATTTATAGTCAACATTAAGGAAATGTTCCGAACAAGCGTTTTCAGCCCGAGTGGAGCACATTTTGACCGTTTTTTAAAAAACATCATTGTACATTGAAATTTCTGTTTGCGTATGCTTTAGAAGCAAGAATTAAGAGGACTACATTCATTATTTCAGCTGAAAAATGCTTAGTTTATGATTTATAGTCAACATTAATGTAATGTCCCAAACAAGCGTTTTCAGCCCGAGTGGAGCACATTTTGACCGTTTTTTTAAAAACATCATTGTACATTGAAATTTCTGCTTGCGTATGCTTTAGAAGCAAGAATTAAGAGGACTACATTCATTATTTCACCTGAAAAATGCTTAGTTTATGATTTATAGTCAACATTAATGAAATGTCCCCAACAGCGTTTTCAGCCCGAGTGGAGCACATTTTGACTGTTTTTTTAAAAACATCATTGTACATTGAAATTTCTGCTTGCGAATGCTTTAGAAGCAAGAATTAAGAGGACTACATTCATTATTTCAGCTGAAAAATGCTTAGTTTTTGATTTGTAGTCAACATTAATGAAATGTCCCCAACAGCGTTTTCAGCCCGAGTGGAGCACATTTTGACTGTTTTTTTTAAAAACATCATTGTACATTGAAATTTCTGCTTGCGTATGCTTTAGAAGCAAGAATTAAGAGGACTACATTCATTATTTCAGCTGAAAAATGCTTAGTTTATGATTTATAGTCAACATTAAGGAAATGTTCCGAACAAGCGTTTTCAGCCCGAGTGGAGCACATTTTGACCGTTTTTTTAAAAACATCATTGTACATTGAAATTTCTGCTTGCGTATGCTTTAGAAGCAAGAATTAAGAGGACTACATTCATTATTTCAGCTGAAAAATGCTTAGTTTATGATTTATAGTCAACATTAATGAAATGTCCCCAACAGCGTTTTCAGCCCGAGTGGAGCGCATTTTGACTGTTTTTTTTAAAAACATCATTGTACATTGAAATTTCTGCTTGCGTATGCTTTAGAAGCAAGAATTAAGAGGACTACATTCATTATTTCAGCTGAAAAATGCTTAGTTTATGATTTATAGTCAACATTAAGGAAATGTTCCGAACAAGCGTTTTCAGCCCGAGTGGAGCACATTTTGACCGTTTTTTTAAAAACATCATTGTACATTGAAATTTCTGCTTGCGTATGCTTTAGAAGCAAGAATTAAGAGGACTACATTCATTATTTCAGCTGAAAAATGCTTAGTTTATGATTTATAGTCAACATTAATGTCATGTCCCAAACAAGCGTTTTCAGCCCGAGTGGAGCACATTTTGACTGTTTTTTTAAAAACATCATTGTACATTGAAATTTCTGCTTGCGTATGCTTTAGAAGCAAGAATTAAGAGGACTACATTCATTATTTCAGCTGAAAAATGCTTAGTTTATGATTTATAGTCAACATTAATGAAATGTCCCCAACAGCGTTTTCAGCCCGAGTGGAGCACATTTTGACTGTTTTTTTAAAAACATCATTGTACATTGAAATTTCTGCTTGCGAATGCTTTAGAAGCAAGAATTAAGAGGACTACATTCATTATTTCAGCTGAAAAATGCTTAGTTTTTGATTTGTAGTCAACATTAATGAAATGTCCCCAACAGCGTTTTCAGCCCGAGTGGAGCACATTTTGACTGTTTTTTTTAAAAACATCATTGTACATTGAAATTTCTGCTTGCGTATGCTTTAGAAGCAAGAATTAAGAGGACTACATTCATTATTTCAGCTGAAAAATGCTTAGTTTATGATTTATAGTCAACATTAAGGAAATGTTCCGAACAAGCGTTTTCAGCCCGAGTGGAGCACATTTTGACCGTTTTTTTAAAAACATCATTGTACATTGAAATTTCTGCTTGCGTATGCTTTAGAAGCAAGAATTAAGAGGACTACATTCATTATTTCAGCTGAAAAATGCTTAGTTTATGATTTATAGTCAACATTAATGAAATGTCCCCAACAGCGTTTTCAGCCCGAGTGGAGCGCATTTTGACTGTTTTTTTTAAAAACATCATTGTACATTGAAATTTCTGCTTGCGTATGCTTTAGAAGCAAGAATTAAGAGGACTACATTCATTATTTCAGCTGAAAAATGCTTAGTTTATGATTTATAGTCAACATTAAGGAAATGTTCCGAACAAGCGTTTTCAGCCCGAGTGGAGCACATTTTGACCGTTTTTTTAAAAACATCATTGTACATTGAAATTTCTGCTTGCGTATGCTTTAGAAGCAAGAATTAAGAGGACTACATTCATTATTTCAGCTGAAAAATGCTTAGTTTATGATTTATAGTCAACATTAATGTCATGTCCCAAACAAGCGTTTTCAGCCCGAGTGGAGCACATTTTGACTGTTTTTTTTAAAAACATCATTGTACATTGAAATTTCTGCTTGCGTATGCTTTAGAAGCAAGAATTAAGAGGACTACATTCATTATTTCAGCTGAAAAATGCTTAGTTTATGATTTATAGTCAACATTAATGTAATGTCCCAAACAAGCGTTTTCAGCCCGAGTGGAGCACATTTTGACCGTTTTTTTAAAAACATCATTGTACATTGAAATTTCTGCTTGCGTATGCTTTAGAAGCAAGAATTAAGAGGACTACATTCATTATTTCAGCTGAAAAATGCTTAGTTTATGATTTATAGTCAACATTAATGAAATGTCCCCAACAGCGTTTTCAGCCCGAGTGGAGCGCATTTTGACTGTTTTTTTTAAAAACATCATTGTACATTGAAATTTCTGCTTGCGTATGCTTTAGAAGCAAGAATTAAGAGGACTACATTCATTATTTCAGCTGAAAAATGCTTAGTTTTTGATTTGTAGTCAACATTAATGAAATGTCCCCAACAGCGTTTTCAGCCCGAGTGGAGCACATTTTGACTGTTTTTTTTTAAAACATCATTGTACATTGAAATTTCTGCTTGCGTATGCTTTAGAAGCAAGAATTAAGAGGACTACATTCATTATTTCAGCTGAAAAATGCTTAGTTTATGATTTATAGTCAACATTAATGAAATGTTCCAAACAAGCGTTTTCAGCCCGAGTGGAGCACATTTTGACCCTTTTTTTAAAAACATCATTGTACATTGAAATTTCTGCTTGCGTATGCTTTAGAAGCAAGAATTAAGAGGACTACATTCATTATTTCAGCTGAAAAATGCTTAGTTTATGATTTATAGTCAACATTAATGTCATGTCCCAAACAAGCGTTTTCAGCCCGAGTGGAGCACATTTTGACTGTTTTTTTAAAAACATCATTGTACATTGAAATTTCTGCTTGCGTATGCTTTAGAAGCAAGAATTAAGAGGACTACATTCATTATTTCAGCTGAAAAATGCTTAGTTTATGATTTATAGTCAACATTAAGGAAATGTTCCGAACAAGCGTTTTCAGCCCGAGTGGAGCACATTTTGACCGTTTTTTAAAAAACATCATTGTACATTGAAATTTCTGTTTGCGTATGCTTTAGAAGCAAGAATTAAGAGGACTACATTCATTATTTCAGCTGAAAAATGCTTAGTTTATGATTTATAGTCAACATTAATGTAATGTCCCAAACAAGCGTTTTCAGCCCGAGTGGAGCACATTTTGACTGTTTTTTTAAAAACATCATTGTACATTGAAATTTCTGCTTGCGTATGCTTTAGAAGCAAGAATTAAGAGGACTACATTCATTATTTCAGCTGAAAAATGCTTAGTTTATGATTTATAGTCAACATTAATGAAATGTCCCCAACAGCGTTTTCAGCCCGAGTGGAGCACATTTTGACTGTTTTTTTAAAAACATCATTGTACATTGAAATTTCTGCTTGCGTATGCTTTAGAAGCAAGAATTAAGAGGACTACATTCATTTTTTCAGCTGAAAAATGCTTAGTTTTTGATTTGTAGTCAACATTAATGAAATGTCCCCAACAGCGTTTTCAGCCCGAGTGGAGCACATTTTGACTGTTTTTTTTAAAAACATCATTGTACATTGAAATTTCTGCTTGCGTATGCTTTAGAAGCAAGAATTAAGAGGACTACATTCATTATTTCAGCTGAAAAATGCTTAGTTTATGATTTATAGTCAACATTAAGGAAATGTTCCGAACAAGCGTTTTCAGCCCGAGTGGAGCACATTTCGACCGTTTTTTTAAAAACATCATTGTACATTGAAATTTCTGCTTGCGTATGCTTTAGAAGCAAGAATTAAGAGGACTACATTCATTATTACAGCTGAAAAATGCTTAGTTTATGATTTATAGTCAACATTAATGAAATGTCCCCAACAGCGTTTTCAGCCCGAGTGGAGCACATTTTGACTGTTTTTTTAAAAACATCATTGTACATTGAAATTTCTGCTTGCGTATGCTTTAGAAGCAAGAATTAAGAGGACTACATTCATTATTTCAGCTGAAAAATGCTTAGTTTATGATTTATAGTCAACATTAATGAAATGTCCCCAACAGCGTTTTCAGCCCGAGTGGAGCACATTTTGACTGTTTTTTTAAAAACATCATTGTACATTGAAATTTCTGCTTGCGTATGCTTTAGAAGCAAGAATTAAGAGGACTACATTCATTATTTCAGCTGAAAAATGCTTAGTTTTTGATTTGTAGTCAACATTAATGAAATGTCCCCAACAGCGTTTTCAGCCCGAGTGGAGCACATTTTGACTGTTTTTTTAAAAACATCATTGTACATTGAAATTTCTGCTTGCGTATGCTTTAGAAGCAAGAATTAAGAGGACTACATTCATTATTTCAGCTGAAAAATGCTTAGTTTATGATTTATAGTCAACATTAAGGAAATGTTCCGAACAAGCGTTTTCAGCCCGAGTGGAGCACATTTTGACCGTTTTTTTAAAAACATCATTGTACATTGAAATTTCTGCTTGCGTATGCTTTAGAAGCAAGAATTAAGAGGACTACATTCATTATTTCAGCTGAAAAATGCTTAGTTTATGATTTATAGTCAACATTAATGAAATGTCCCCAACAGCGTTTTCAGCCCGAGTGGAGCGCATTTTGACTGTTTTTTTTAAAAACATCATTGTACATTGAAATTTCTGCTTGCGTATGCTTTAGAAGCAAGAATTAAGAGGACTACATTCATTATTTCAGCTGAAAAATGCTTAGTTTATGATTTATAGTCAACATTAAGGAAATGTTCCGAACAAGCGTTTTCAGCCCGAGTGGAGCACATTTTGACCGTTTTTTTAAAAACATCATTGTACATTGAAATTTCTGTTTGCGTATGCTTTAGAAGCAAGAATTAAGAGGACTACATTCATTATTTCAGCTGAAAAATGCTTAGTTTATGATTTATAGTCAACATTAATGTAATGTCCCAAACAAGCGTTTTCAGCCCGAGTGGAGCACATTTTGACTGTTTTTTTAAAAACATCATTGTACATTGAAATTTCTGCTTGCGTATGCTTTAGAAGCAAGAATTAAGAGGACTACATTCATTATTTCAGCTGAAAAATGCTTAGTTTATGATTTATAGTCAACATTAATGACATGTTCCAAACAAGCGTTTTCAGCCCGAGTGGAGCACATTTTGACCCTTTTTTTAAAAACATCATTGTACATTGAAATTTCTGCTTGCGTATGCTTTAGAAGCAAGAATTAAGAGGACTACATTCATTATTTCAGCTGAAAAATGCTTAGTTTATGATTTATAGTCAACATTAATGTCATGTCCCAAACAAGCGTTTTCAGCCCGAGTGGAGCACATTTTGACTGTTTTTTTAAAAACATCATTGTACATTGAAATTTCTGCTTGCGTATGCTTTAGAAGCAAGAATTAAGAGGACTACATTCATTATTTCAGCTGAAAAATGCTTAGTTTATGATTTATAGTCAACATTAAGGAAATGTTCCGAACAAGCGTTTTCAGCCCGAGTGGAGCACATTTTGACCGTTTTTTAAAAAACATCATTGTACATTGAAATTTCTGTTTGCGTATGCTTTAGAAGCAAGAATTAAGAGGACTACATTCATTATTTCAGCTGAAAAATGCTTAGTTTATGATTTATAGTCAACATTAATGTAATGTCCCAAACAAGCGTTTTCAGCCCGAGTGGAGCACATTTTGACTGTTTTTTTAAAAACATCATTGTACATTGAAATTTCTGCTTGCGTATGCTTTAGAAGCAAGAATTAAGAGGACTACATTCATTATTTCAGCTGAAAAATGCTTAGTTTATGATTTATAGTCAACATTAATGAAATGTCCCCAACAGCGTTTTCAGCCCGAGTGGAGCACATTTTGACTGTTTTTTTAAAAACATCATTGTACATTGAAATTTCTGCTTGCGTATGCTTTAGAAGCAAGAATTAAGAGGACTACATTCATTTTTTCAGCTGAAAAATGCTTAGTTTTTGATTTGTAGTCAACATTAATGAAATGTCCCCAACAGCGTTTTCAGCCCGAGTGGAGCACATTTTGACTGTTTTTTTTAAAAACATCATTGTACATTGAAATTTCTGCTTGCGTATGCTTTAGAAGCAAGAATTAAGAGGACTACATTCATTATTTCAGCTGAAAAATGCTTAGTTTATGATTTATAGTCAACATTAAGGAAATGTTCCGAACAAGCGTTTTCAGCCCGAGTGGAGCACATTTCGACCGTTTTTTTAAAAACATCATTGTACATTGAAATTTCTGCTTGCGTATGCTTTAGAAGCAAGAATTAAGAGGACTACATTCATTATTACAGCTGAAAAATGCTTAGTTTATGATTTATAGTCAACATTAATGAAATGTCCCCAACAGCGTTTTCAGCCCGAGTGGAGCACATTTTGACTGTTTTTTTAAAAACATCATTGTACATTGAAATTTCTGCTTGCGTATGCTTTAGAAGCAAGAATTAAGAGGACTACATTCATTATTTCAGCTGAAAAATGCTTAGTTTATGATTTATAGTCAACATTAATGAAATGTCCCCAACAGCGTTTTCAGCCCGAGTGGAGCACATTTTGACTGTTTTTTTAAAAACATCATTGTACATTGAAATTTCTGCTTGCGTATGCTTTAGAAGCAAGAATTAAGAGGACTACATTCATTATTTCAGCTGAAAAATGCTTAGTTTTTGATTTGTAGTCAACATTAATGAAATGTCCCCAACAGCGTTTTCAGCCCGAGTGGAGCACATTTTGACTGTTTTTTTAAAAACATCATTGTACATTGAAATTTCTGCTTGCGTATGCTTTAGAAGCAAGAATTAAGAGGACTACATTCATTATTTCAGCTGAAAAATGCTTAGTTTATGATTTATAGTCAACATTAAGGAAATGTTCCGAACAAGCGTTTTCAGCCCGAGTGGAGCACATTTTGACCGTTTTTTTAAAAACATCATTGTACATTGAAATTTCTGCTTGCGTATGCTTTAGAAGCAAGAATTAAGAGGACTACATTCATTATTTCAGCTGAAAAATGCTTAGTTTATGATTTATAGTCAACATTAATGAAATGTCCCCAACAGCGTTTTCAGCCCGAGTGGAGCGCATTTTGACTGTTTTTTTTAAAAACATCATTGTACATTGAAATTTCTGCTTGCGTATGCTTTAGAAGCAAGAATTAAGAGGACTACATTCATTATTTCAGCTGAAAAATGCTTAGTTTATGATTTATAGTCAACATTAAGGAAATGTTCCGAACAAGCGTTTTCAGCCCGAGTGGAGCACATTTTGACCGTTTTTTTAAAAACATCATTGTACATTGAAATTTCTGTTTGCGTATGCTTTAGAAGCAAGAATTAAGAGGACTACATTCATTATTTCAGCTGAAAAATGCTTAGTTTATGATTTATAGTCAACATTAATGTAATGTCCCAAACAAGCGTTTTCAGCCCGAGTGGAGCACATTTTGACTGTTTTTTTAAAAACATCATTGTACATTGAAATTTCTGCTTGCGTATGCTTTAGAAGCAAGAATTAAGAGGACTACATTCATTATTTCAGCTGAAAAATGCTTAGTTTATGATTTATAGTCAACATTAATGACATGTTCCAAACAAGCGTTTTCAGCCCGAGTGGAGCACATTTTGACCCTTTTTTTAAAAACATCATTGTACATTGAAATTTCTGCTTGCGTATGCTTTAGAAGCAAGAATTAAGAGGACTACATTCATTATTTCAGCTGAAAAATGCTTAGTTTATGATTTATAGTCAACATTAATGTCATGTCCCAAACAAGCGTTTTCAGCCCGAGTGGAGCACATTTTGACTGTTTTTTTAAAAACATCATTGTACATTGAAATTTCTGCTTGCGTATGCTTTAGAAGCAAAAATTAAGAGGACTACATTCATTATTTCAGCTGAAAAATGCTTAGTTTATGATTTATAGTCAACATTAAGGAAATGTTCCGAACAAGCGTTTTCAGCCCGAGTGGAGCACATTTTGACCGTTTTTTAAAAAACATCATTGTACATTGAAATTTCTGTTTGCGTATGCTTTAGAAGCAAGAATTAAGAGGACTACATTCATTATTTCAGCTGAAAAATGCTTAGTTTATGATTTATAGTCAACATTAATGTAATGTCCCAAACAAGCGTTTTCAGCCCGAGTGGAGCACATTTTGACTGTTTTTTTAAAAACATCATTGTACATTGAAATTTCTGCTTGCGTATGCTTTAGAAGCAAGAATTAAGAGGACTACATTCATTATTTCAGCTGAAAAATGCTTAGTTTATGATTTATAGTCAACATTAATGAAATGTCCCCAACAGCGTTTTCAGCCCGAGTGGAGCACATTTTGACTGTTTTTTTAAAAACATCATTGTACATTGAAATTTCTGCTTGCGTATGCTTTAGAAGCAAGAATTAAGAGGACTACATTCATTATTTCAGCTGAAAAATGCTTAGTTTTTGATTTGTAGTCAACATTAATGAAATGTCCCCAACAGCGTTTTCAGCCCGAGTGGAGCACATTTTGACTGTTTTTTTTAAAAACATCATTGTACATTGAAATTTCTGCTTGCGTATGCTTTAGAAGCAAGAATTAAGAGGACTACATTCATTATTTCAGCTGAAAAATGCTTAGTTTATGATTTATAGTCAACATTAAGGAAATGTTCCGAACAAGCGTTTTCAGCCCGAGTGGAGCACATTTTGACCGTTTTTTTAAAAACATCATTGTACATTGAAATTTCTGCTTGCGTATGCTTTAGAAGCAAGAATTAAGAGGACTACATTCATTATTTCAGCTGAAAAATGCTTAGTTTATGATTTATAGTCAACATTAATGAAATGTCCCCAACAGCGTTTTCAGCCCGAGTGGAGCACATTTTGACTGTTTTTTTAAAAACATCATTGTACATTGAAATTTCTGCTTGCGTATGCTTTAGAAGCAAGAATTAAGAGGACTACATTCATTATTTCAGCTGAAAAATGCTTAGTTTATGATTTATAGTCAACATTAATGAAATGTCCCCAACAGCGTTTTCAGCCCGAGTGGAGCACATTTTGACTGTTTTTTTAAAAACATCATTGTACATTGAAATTTCTGCTTGCGTATGCTTTAGAAGCAAGAATTAAGAGGACTACATTCATTATTTCAGCTGAAAAATGCTTAGTTTTTGATTTGTAGTCAACATTAATGAAATGTCCCCAACAGCGTTTTCAGCCCGAGTGGAGCACATTTTGACTGTTTTTTTAAAAACATCATTGTACATTGAAATTTCTGCTTGCGTATGCTTTAGAAGCAAGAATTAAGAGGACTACATTCATTATTTCAGCTGAAAAATGCTTAGTTTATGATTTATAGTCAACATTAAGGAAATGTTCCGAACAAGCGTTTTCAGCCCGAGTGGAGCACATTTTGACCGTTTTTTTAAAAACATCATTGTACATTGAAATTTCTGCTTGCGTATGCTTTAGAAGCAAGAATTAAGAGGACTACATTCATTATTTCAGCTGAAAAATGCTTAGTTTATGATTTATAGTCAACATTAATGAAATGTCCCCAACAGCGTTTTCAGCCCGAGTGGAGCGCATTTTGACTGTTTTTTTTAAAAACATCATTGTACATTGAAATTTCTGCTTGCGTATGCTTTAGAAGCAAGAATTAAGAGGACTACATTCATTATTTCAGCTGAAAAATGCTTAGTTTATGATTTATAGTCAACATTAAGGAAATGTTCCGAACAAGCGTTTTCAGCCCGAGTGGAGCACATTTTGACCGTTTTTTTAAAAACATCATTGTACATTGAAATTTCTGTTTGCGTATGCTTTAGAAGCAAGAATTAAGAGGACTACATTCATTATTTCAGCTGAAAAATGCTTAGTTTATGATTTATAGTCAACATTAATGTAATGTCCCAAACAAGCGTTTTCAGCCCGAGTGGAGCACATTTTGACTGTTTTTTTAAAAACATCATTGTACATTGAAATTTCTGCTTGCGTATGCTTTAGAAGCAAGAATTAAGAGGACTACATTCATTATTTCAGCTGAAAAATGCTTAGTTTATGATTTATAGTCAACATTAATGACATGTTCCAAACAAGCGTTTTCAGCCCGAGTGGAGCACATTTTGACCCTTTTTTTAAAAACATCATTGTACATTGAAATTTCTGCTTGCGTATGCTTTAGAAGCAAGAATTAAGAGGACTACATTCATTATTTCAGCTGAAAAATGCTTAGTTTATGATTTATAGTCAACATTAATGTCATGTCCCAAACAAGCGTTTTCAGCCCGAGTGGAGCACATTTTGACTGTTTTTTTAAAAACATCATTGTACATTGAAATTTCTGCTTGCGTATGCTTTAGAAGCAAAAATTAAGAGGACTACATTCATTATTTCAGCTGAAAAATGCTTAGTTTATGATTTATAGTCAACATTAAGGAAATGTTCCGAACAAGCGTTTTCAGCCCGAGTGGAGCACATTTTGACCGTTTTTTAAAAAACATCATTGTACATTGAAATTTCTGTTTGCGTATGCTTTAGAAGCAAGAATTAAGAGGACTACATTCATTATTTCAGCTGAAAAATGCTTAGTTTATGATTTATAGTCAACATTAATGTAATGTCCCAAACAAGCGTTTTCAGCCCGAGTGGAGCACATTTTGACTGTTTTTTTAAAAACATCATTGTACATTGAAATTTCTGCTTGCGTATGCTTTAGAAGCAAGAATTAAGAGGACTACATTCATTATTTCAGCTGAAAAATGCTTAGTTTATGATTTATAGTCAACATTAATGAAATGTCCCCAACAGCGTTTTCAGCCCGAGTGGAGCACATTTTGACTGTTTTTTTAAAAACATCATTGTACATTGAAATTTCTGCTTGCGTATGCTTTAGAAGCAAGAATTAAGAGGACTACATTCATTATTTCAGCTGAAAAATGCTTAGTTTTTGATTTGTAGTCAACATTAATGAAATGTCCCCAACAGCGTTTTCAGCCCGAGTGGAGCACATTTTGACTGTTTTTTTTAAAAACATCATTGTACATTGAAATTTCTGCTTGCGTATGCTTTAGAAGCAAGAATTAAGAGGACTACATTCATTATTTCAGCTGAAAAATGCTTAGTTTATGATTTATAGTCAACATTAAGGAAATGTTCCGAACAAGCGTTTTCAGCCCGAGTGGAGCACATTTTGACCGTTTTTTTAAAAACATCATTGTACATTGAAATTTCTGCTTGCGTATGCTTTAGAAGCAAGAATTAAGAGGACTACATTCATTATTTCAGCTGAAAAATGCTTAGTTTATGATTTATAGTCAACATTAATGAAATGTCCCCAACAGCGTTTTCAGCCCGAGTGGAGCACATTTTGACTGTTTTTTTAAAAACATCATTGTACATTGAAATTTCTGCTTGCGTATGCTTTAGAAGCAAGAATTAAGAGGACTACATTCATTATTTCAGCTGAAAAATGCTTAGTTTATGATTTATAGTCAACATTAATGAAATGTCCCCAACAGCGTTTTCAGCCCGAGTGGAGCACATTTTGACTGTTTTTTTAAAAACATCATTGTACATTGAAATTTCTGCTTGCGTATGCTTTAGAAGCAAGAATTAAGAGGACTACATTCATTATTTCAGCTGAAAAATGCTTAGTTTTTGATTTGTAGTCAACATTAATGAAATGTCCCCAACAGCGTTTTCAGCCCGAGTGGAGCACATTTTGACTGTTTTTTTAAAAACATCATTGTACATTGAAATTTCTGCTTGCGTATGCTTTAGAAGCAAGAATTAAGAGGACTACATTCATTATTTCAGCTGAAAAATGCTTAGTTTATGATTTATAGTCAACATTAAGGAAATGTTCCGAACAAGCGTTTTCAGCCCGAGTGGAGCACATTTTGACCGTTTTTTTAAAAACATCATTGTACATTGAAATTTCTGCTTGCGTATGCTTTAGAAGCAAGAATTAAGAGGACTACATTCATTATTTCAGCTGAAAAATGCTTAGTTTATGATTTATAGTCAACATTAATGAAATGTCCCCAACAGCGTTTTCAGCCCGAGTGGAGCGCATTTTGACTGTTTTTTTTAAAAACATCATTGTACATTGAAATTTCTGCTTGCGTATGCTTTAGAAGCAAGAATTAAGAGGACTACATTCATTATTTCAGCTGAAAAATGCTTAGTTTATGATTTATAGTCAACATTAAGGAAATGTTCCGAACAAGCGTTTTCAGCCCGAGTGGAGCACATTTTGACCGTTTTTTTAAAAACATCATTGTACATTGAAATTTCTGTTTGCGTATGCTTTAGAAGCAAGAATTAAGAGGACTACATTCATTATTTCAGCTGAAAAATGCTTAGTTTATGATTTATAGTCAACATTAATGTAATGTCCCAAACAAGCGTTTTCAGCCCGAGTGGAGCACATTTTGACTGTTTTTTTAAAAACATCATTGTACATTGAAATTTCTGCTTGCGTATGCTTTAGAAGCAAGAATTAAGAGGACTACATTCATTATTTCAGCTGAAAAATGCTTAGTTTATGATTTATAGTCAACATTAATGAAATGTCCCCAACAGCGTTTTCAGCCCGAGTGGAGCACATTTTGACTGTTTTTTTAAAAACATCATTGTACATTGAAATTTCTGCTTGCGTATGCTTTAGAAGCAAGAATTAAGAGGACTACATTCATTATTTCAGCTGAAAAATCCTTAGTTTATGATTTATAGTCAACATTAATGTCATGTCCCAAACAAGCGTTTTCAGCCCGAGTGGAGCACATTTTGACTGTTTTTTTAAAAACATCATTGTACATTGAAATTTCTGCTTGCGTATGCTTTAGAAGCAAGAATTAAGAGGACTACATTCATTATTTCAGCTGAAAAATGCTTAGTTTATGATTTATAGTCAACATTAAGGAAATGTTCCAAACAAGCGTTTTCAGCCCGAGTGGAGCACATTTTGACCCTTTTTTTAAAAACATCATTGTACATTGAAATTTCTGCTTGCGTATGCTTTAGAAGCAAGAATTAAGAGGACTACATTCATTATTTCAGCTGAAAAATGCTTAGTTTATGATTTATAGTCAACATTAATGTCATGTCCCAAACAAGCGTTTTCAGCCCGAGTGGAGCACATTTTGACTGTTTTTTTAAAAACATCATTGTACATTGAAATTTCTGCTTGCGTATGCTTTAGAAGCAAGAATTAAGAGGACTACATTCATTATTTCAGCTGAAAAATGCTTAGTTTATGATTTATAGTCAACATTAATGAAATGTTCCAAACAAGCGTTTTCAGCCCGAGTGGAGCACATTTTGACCCTTTTTTTAAAAACATCATTGTACATTGAAATTTCTGCTTGCGTATGCTTTAGAAGCAAGAATTAAGAGGACTACATTCATTATTTCAGCTGAAAAATGCTTAGTTTATGATTTATAGTCAACATTAATGAAATGTCCCCAACAGCGTTTTCAGCCCGAGTGGAGCACATTTTGACTGTTTTTTTTTTTAAACATCATTGTACATTGAAATTTCTGCTTACATATGCTTTAGAAGCAAGAATTAAGAGGACTACATTCATTATTTCAGCTGAAAAATGCTTAGTTTATGATTTATAGTCAACATTAATGAAATGTTCCAAACAAGCGTTTTCAGCCCGAGTGGAGCACATTTTGACCGTTTTTTTAAAAACATCATTGTACATTGAAATTTCTGTTTGTGTATGCTTTAGAAGCAAGAATTAAGAGGACTACATTCATTATTTCAGCTGAAAAATGCTTAGTTTATGATTTATAGTCAACATTAATGAAATGTCCCCAACAGCGTTTTCAGCCCGAGTGGAGCACATTTTGACTGTTTTTTTAAAAACATCATTGTACATTGAAATTTCTGCTTGCGTATGCTTTAGAAGCAAGAATTAAGAGGACTACATTCATTATTTCAGCTGAAAAATGCTTAGTTTATGATTTATAGTCAACATTAATGAAATGTCCCCAACAGCGTTTTCAGCCCGAGTGGAGCACATTTTGACTGTTTTTTTTAAAAACATCATTGTACATTGAAATTTCTGTTTGCGTATGCTTTAGAAGCAAGAATTAAGAGGACTACATTCATTATTTCAGCTGAAATATGCTTAGTTTTTGATTTATAGTCAACATTATTGAAATGTTCCCAACAGCGTTTTCAGCCCGAGTGGAGCACATTTTGACTGTTTTTTTAAAAACATCATTGTACATTGAAATTTCTGTTTGCGTATGCTTTAGAAGCAAGAATTAAGAGGACTACATTCATTATTTCAGCTGAAAAATGCTTAGTGTATGAATTATAGTCAACATTAATGAAATGTTCCAAACAAGCGTTTTCAGCCCGAGTGGAGCACATTTTGACCGTTTTTTTAAAAACATCATTGTACATTGAAATTTTCGTTTGCGTATGCTTTAGAAGCAAGAATTAAGAGGACTACATTCATTATTTCAGCTGAAAAATGCTTAGTTTATGATTTATAGTCAACATTAATGTAATGTCCCAAACAAGCGTTTTCAGCCCGAGTGGAGCACATTTTGACTGTTTTTTTAAAAACATCATTGTACATTGAAATTTCTGCTTGCGTATGCTTTAGAAGCAAGAATTAAGAGGACTACATTCATTATTTCAGCTGAAAAATGCTTAGTTTATGATTTATAGTCAACATTAATGTCATGTCCCAAACAAGCGTTTTCAGCCCGAGTGGAGCACATTTTGACTGTTTTTTTAAAAACATCATTGTACATTGAAATTTCTGCTTGCGTATGCTTTAGAAGCAAGAATTAAGAGGACTACATTCATTATTTTAGCTGAAAAATGCTTAGTTTATGATTTAAAGTCAACATTAAGGAAATGTTCCGAACAAGCGTTTTCAGCCCGAGTGGAGCACATTTTGACCGTTTTTTAAAAAACATCATTGTACATTGAAATTTCTGTTTGCGTATGCTTTAGAAGCAAGAATTAAGAGGACTACATTCATTATTTCAGCTGAAAAATGCTTAGTTTATGATTTATAGTCAACATTAATGTAATGTCCCAAACAAGCGTTTTCAGCCCGAGTGGAGCACATTTTGACCGTTTTTTTAAAAACATCATTGTACATTGAAATTTCTGCTTGCGTATGCTTTAGAAGCAAGAATTAAGAGGACTACATTCATTATTTCAGCTGAAAAATGCTTAGTTTATGATTTATAGTCAACATTAATGAAATGTCCCCAACAGCGTTTTCAGCCCGAGTGGAGCACATTTTGACTGTTTTTTTAAAAACATCATTGTACATTGAAATTTCTGCTTGCGAATGCTTTAGAAGCAAGAATTAAGAGGACTACATTCATTATTTCAGCTGAAAAATGCTTAGTTTTTGATTTGTAGTCAACATTAATGAAATGTCCCCAACAGCGTTTTCAGCCCGAGTGGAGCACATTTTGACTGTTTTTTTAAAAACATCATTGTACATTGAAATTTCTGCTTGCGTATGCTTTAGAAGCAAGAATTAAGAGGACTACATTCATTATTTCAGCTGAAAAATGCTTAGTTTATGATTTATAGTCAACATTAAGGAAATGTTCCAAACAAGCGTTTTCAGCCCGAGTGGAGCACATTTTGACCCTTTTTTTAAAAACATCATTGTACATTGAAATTTCTGCTTGCGTATGCTTTAGAAGCAAGAATTAAGAGGACTACATTCATTATTTCAGCTGAAAAATGCTTAGTTTATGATTTATAGTCAACATTAATGTCATGTCCCAAACAAGCGTTTTCAGCCCGAGTGGAGCACATTTTGACTGTTTTTTTAAAAACATCATTGTACATTGAAATTTCTGCTTGCGTATGCTTTAGAAGCAAGAATTAAGAGGACTACATTCATTATTTCAGCTGAAAAATGCTTAGTTTATGATTTATAGTCAACATTAATGAAATGTTCCAAACAAGCGTTTTCAGCCCGAGTGGAGCACATTTTGACCCTTTTTTTAAAAACATCATTGTACATTGAAATTTCTGCTTGCGTATGCTTTAGAAGCAAGAATTAAGAGGACTACATTCATTATTTCAGCTGAAAAATGCTTAGTTTATGATTTATAGTCAACATTAATGTCATGTCCCAAACAAGCGTTTTCAGCCCGAGTGGAGCACATTTTGACTGTTTTTTTAAAAACATCATTGTACATTGAAATTTCTGCTTGCGTATGCTTTAGAAGCAAGAATTAAGAGGACTACATTCATTATTTCAGCTGAAAAATGCTTAGTTTATGATTTATAGTCAACATTAATGAAATGTTCCAAACAAGCGTTTTCAGCCCGAGTGGAGCACATTTTGACCCTTTTTTTAAAAACATCATTGTACATTGAAATTTCTGCTTGCGTATGCTTTAGAAGCAAGAATTAAGAGGACTACATTCATTATTTCAGCTGAAAAATGCTTAGTTTTTGATTTGTAGTCAACATTAATGAAATGTCCCCAACAGCGTTTTCAGCCCGAGTGGAGTGCATTTTGACTGTTTTTTTTAAAAACATCATTGTACATTGAAATTTCTGCTTGCGTATGCTTTAGAAGCAAGAATTAAGAGGACTACATTCATTATTTCAGCTGAAAAATGCTTAGTTTATGATTTATAGTCAACATTAAGGAAATGTTCCGAACAAGCGTTTTCAGCCCGAGTGGAGCACATTTTGACCGTTTTTTAAAAAACATCATTGTACATTGAAATTTCTTTTTGCGTATGCTTTAGAAGCAAGAATTAAGAGGACTACATTCATTATTTCAGCTGAAAAATGCTTAGTTTATGATTTATAGTCAACATTAATGTAATGTCCCAAACAAGCGTTTTCAGCCCGAGTGGAGCACATTTTGACTGTTTTTTTAAAAACATCATTGTACATTGAAATTTCTGCTTGCGTATGCTTTAGAAGCAAGAATTAAGAGGACTACATTCATTATTTCAGCTGAAAAATGCTTAGTTTATGATTTATAGTCAACATTAATGTCATGTCCCAAACAAGCGTTTTCAGCCCGAGTGGAGCACATTTTGACTGTTTTTTTAAAAACATCATTGTACATTGAAATTTCTGCTTGCGTATGCTTTAGAAGCAAGAATTAAGAGGACTACATTCATTATTTCAGCTGAAAAATGCTTAGTTTATGATTTATAGTCAACATTAATGAAATGTTCCAAACAAGCGTTTTCAGCCCGAGTGGAGCACATTTTGACCCTTTTTTTAAAAACATCATTGTACATTGAAATTTCTGCTTGCGTATGCTTTAGAAGCAAGAATTAAGAGGACTACATTCATTATTTCAGCTGAAAAATGCTTAGTTTTTGATTTGTAGTCAACATTAATGAAATGTCCCCAACAGCGTTTTCAGCCCGAGTGGAGCGCATTTTGACTGTTTTTTTTAAAAACATCATTGTACATTGAAATTTCTGCTTGCGTATGCTTTAGAAGCAAGAATTAAGAGGACTACATTCATTATTTCAGCTGAAAAATGCTTAGTTTATGATTTATAGTCAACATTAAGGAAATGTTCCGAACAAGCGTTTTCAGCCCGAGTGGAGCACATTTTGACCGTTTTTTAAAAAACATCATTGTACATTGAAATTTCTGTTTGCGTATGCTTTAGAAGCAAGAATTAAGAGGACTACATTCATTATTTCAGCTGAAAAATGCTTAGTTTATGATTTATAGTCAACATTAATGTAATGTCCCAAACAAGCGTTTTCAGCCCGAGTGGAGCACATTTTGACCGTTTTTTTAAAAACATCATTGTACATTGAAATTTCTGCTTGCGTATGCTTTAGAAGCAAGAATTAAGAGGACTACATTCATTATTTCACCTGAAAAATGCTTAGTTTATGATTTATAGTCAACATTAATGAAATGTCCCCAACAGCGTTTTCAGCCCGAGTGGAGCACATTTTGACTGTTTTTTTAAAAACATCATTGTACATTGAAATTTCTGCTTGCGAATGCTTTAGAAGCAAGAATTAAGAGGACTACATTCATTATTTCAGCTGAAAAATGCTTAGTTTTTGATTTGTAGTCAACATTAATGAAATGTCCCCAACAGCGTTTTCAGCCCGAGTGGAGCACATTTTGACTGTTTTTTTTAAAAACATCATTGTACATTGAAATTTCTGCTTGCGTATGCTTTAGAAGCAAGAATTAAGAGGACTACATTCATTATTTCAGCTGAAAAATGCTTAGTTTATGATTTATAGTCAACATTAAGGAAATGTTCCGAACAAGCGTTTTCAGCCCGAGTGGAGCACATTTTGACCGTTTTTTTAAAAACATCATTGTACATTGAAATTTCTGCTTGCGTATGCTTTAGAAGCAAGAATTAAGAGGACTACATTCATTATTTCAGCTGAAAAATGCTTAGTTTATGATTTATAGTCAACATTAATGAAATGTCCCCAACAGCGTTTTCAGCCCGAGTGGAGCGCATTTTGACTGTTTTTTTTAAAAACATCATTGTACATTGAAATTTCTGCTTGCGTATGCTTTAGAAGCAAGAATTAAGAGGACTACATTCATTATTTCAGCTGAAAAATGCTTAGTTTATGATTTATAGTCAACATTAAGGAAATGTTCCGAACAAGCGTTTTCAGCCCGAGTGGAGCACATTTTGACCGTTTTTTTAAAAACATCATTGTACATTGAAATTTCTGCTTGCCTATGCTTTAGAAGCAAGAATTAAGAGGACTACATTCATTATTTCAGCTGAAAAATGCTTAGTTTATGATTTATAGTCAACATTAATGTCATGTCCCAAACAAGCGTTTTCAGCCCGAGTGGAGCACATTTTGACTGTTTTTTTAAAAACATCATTGTACATTGAAATTTCTGCTTGCGTATGCTTTAGAAGCAAGAATTAAGAGGACTACATTCATTATTTCAGCTGAAAAATGCTTAGTTTATGATTTATAGTCAACATTAATGAAATGTCCCCAACAGCGTTTTCAGCCCGAGTGGAGCACATTTTGACTGTTTTTTTAAAAACATCATTGTACATTGAAATTTCTGCTTGCGAATGCTTTAGAAGCAAGAATTAAGAGGACTACATTCATTATTTCAGCTGAAAAATGCTTAGTTTTTGATTTGTAGTCAACATTAATGAAATGTCCCCAACAGCGTTTTCAGCCCGAGTGGAGCACATTTTGACTGTTTTTTTTAAAAACATCATTGTACATTGAAATTTCTGCTTGCGTATGCTTTAGAAGCAAGAATTAAGAGGACTACATTCATTATTTCAGCTGAAAAATGCTTAGTTTATGATTTATAGTCAACATTAAGGAAATGTTCCGAACAAGCGTTTTCAGCCCGAGTGGAGCACATTTTGACCGTTTTTTTAAAAACATCATTGTACATTGAAATTTCTGCTTGCGTATGCTTTAGAAGCAAGAATTAAGAGGACTACATTCATTATTTCAGCTGAAAAATGCTTAGTTTATGATTTATAGTCAACATTAATGAAATGTCCCCAACAGCGTTTTCAGCCCGAGTGGAGCGCATTTTGACTGTTTTTTTTAAAAACATCATTGTACATTGAAATTTCTGCTTGCGTATGCTTTAGAAGCAAGAATTAAGAGGACTACATTCATTATTTCAGCTGAAAAATGCTTAGTTTATGATTTATAGTCAACATTAAGGAAATGTTCCGAACAAGCGTTTTCAGCCCGAGTGGAGCACATTTTGACCGTTTTTTTAAAAACATCATTGTACATTGAAATTTCTGCTTGCGTATGCTTTAGAAGCAAGAATTAAGAGGACTACATTCATTATTTCAGCTGAAAAATGCTTAGTTTATGATTTATAGTCAACATTAATGTCATGTCCCAAACAAGCGTTTTCAGCCCGAGTGGAGCACATTTTGACTGTTTTTTTAAAAACATCATTGTACATTGAAATTTCTGCTTGCGTATGCTTTAGAAGCAAGAATTAAGAGGACTACATTCATTATTTCAGCTGAAAAATGCTTAGTTTATGATTTATAGTCAACATTAATGTAATGTCCCAAACAAGCGTTTTCAGCCCGAGTGGAGCACATTTTGACCGTTTTTTTAAAAACATCATTGTACATTGAAATTTCTGCTTGCGTATGCTTTAGAAGCAAGAATTAAGAGGACTACATTCATTATTTCAGCTGAAAAATGCTTAGTTTATGATTTATAGTCAACATTAATGAAATGTCCCCAACAGCGTTTTCAGCCCGAGTGGAGCGCATTTTGACTGTTTTTTTTAAAAACATCATTGTACATTGAAATTTCTGCTTGCGTATGCTTTAGAAGCAAGAATTAAGAGGACTACATTCATTATTTCAGCTGAAAAATGCTTAGTTTTTGATTTGTAGTCAACATTAATGAAATGTCCCCAACAGCGTTTTCAGCCCGAGTGGAGCACATTTTGACTGTTTTTTTTTAAAACATCATTGTACATTGAAATTTCTGCTTGCGTATGCTTTAGAAGCAAGAATTAAGAGGACTACATTCATTATTTCAGCTGAAAAATGCTTAGTTTATGATTTATAGTCAACATTAATGAAATGTTCCAAACAAGCGTTTTCAGCCCGAGTGGAGCACATTTTGACCCTTTTTTTAAAAACATCATTGTACATTGAAATTTCTGCTTGCGTATGCTTTAGAAGCAAGAATTAAGAGGACTACATTCATTATTTCAGCTGAAAAATGCTTAGTTTATGATTTATAGTCAACATTAATGTCATGTCCCAAACAAGCGTTTTCAGCCCGAGTGGAGCACATTTTGACTGTTTTTTTAAAAACATCATTGTACATTGAAATTTCTGCTTGCGTATGCTTTAGAAGCAAGAATTAAGAGGACTACATTCATTATTTCAGCTGAAAAATGCTTAGTTTATGATTTATAGTCAACATTAAGGAAATGTTCCGAACAAGCGTTTTCAGCCCGAGTGGAGCACATTTTGACCGTTTTTTAAAAAACATCATTGTACATTGAAATTTCTGTTTGCGTATGCTTTAGAAGCAAGAATTAAGAGGACTACATTCATTATTTCAGCTGAAAAATGCTTAGTTTATGATTTATAGTCAACATTAATGTAATGTCCCAAACAAGCGTTTTCAGCCCGAGTGGAGCACATTTTGACTGTTTTTTTAAAAACATCATTGTACATTGAAATTTCTGCTTGCGTATGCTTTAGAAGCAAGAATTAAGAGGACTACATTCATTATTTCAGCTGAAAAATGCTTAGTTTATGATTTATAGTCAACATTAATGAAATGTCCCCAACAGCGTTTTCAGCCCGAGTGGAGCACATTTTGACTGTTTTTTTAAAAACATCATTGTACATTGAAATTTCTGCTTGCGTATGCTTTAGAAGCAAGAATTAAGAGGACTACATTCATTATTTCAGCTGAAAAATGCTTAGTTTTTGATTTGTAGTCAACATTAATGAAATGTCCCCAACAGCGTTTTCAGCCCGAGTGGAGCGCCATTTTGACTGTTTTTTTAAAAACATCATTGTACATTGAAATTTCTGCTTGCGTATGCTTTAGAAGCAAGAATTAAGAGGACTACATTCATTATTTCAGCTGAAAAATGCTTAGTTTTTGATTTGTAGTCAACATTAATGAAATGTCCCCAACAGCGTTTTCAGCCCGAGTGGAGCACATTTTGACTGTTTTTTTTAAAAACATCATTGTACATTGAAATTTCTGCTTGCGTATGCTTTAGAAGCAAGAATTAAGAGGACTACATTCATTATTTCAGCTGAAAAATGCTTAGTTTATGATTTATAGTCAACATTAAGGAAATGTTCCGAACAAGCGTTTTCAGCCCGAGTGGAGCACATTTTGACCGTTTTTTTAAAAACATCATTGTACATTGAAATTTCTGCTTGCGTATGCTTTAGAAGCAAGAATTAAGAGGACTACATTCATTATTTCAGCTGAAAAATGCTTAGTTTATGATTTATAGTCAACATTAATGTCATGTCCCAAACAAGCGTTTTCAGCCCGAGTGGAGCACATTTTGACTGTTTTTTTAAAAACATCATTGTACATTGAAATTTCTGCTTGCGTATGCTTTAGAAGCAAGAATTAAGAGGACTACATTCATTATTTCAGCTGAAAAATGCTTAGTTTATGATTTATAGTCAACATTAATGAAATGTTCCAAACAAGCGTTTTCAGCCCGAGTGGAGCACATTTTGACCCTTTTTTTTAAAAACATCATTGTACATTGAAATTTCTGCTTGCGTATGCTTTAGAAGCAAGAATTAAGAGGACTACATTCATTATTTCAGCTGAAAAATGCTTAGTTTATGATTTATAGTCAACATTAATGTCATGTCCCAAACAAGCGTTTTCAGCCCGAGTGGAGCACATTTTGACTGTTTTTTTAAAAACATCATTGTACATTGAAATTTCTGCTTGCGTATGCTTTAGAAGCAAGAATTAAGAGGACTACATTCATTATTTCAGCTGAAAAATGCTTAGTTTATGATTTATAGTCAACATTAAGGAAATGTTCCGAACAAGCGTTTTCAGCCCGAGTGGAGCACATTTTGACCGTTTTTTAAAAAACATCATTGTACATTGAAATTTCTTTTTGCGTATGCTTTAGAAGCAAGAATTAAGAGGACTACATTCATTATTTCAGCTGAAAAATGCTTAGTTTATGATTTATAGTCAACATTAATGTAATGTCCCAAACAAGCGTTTTCAGCCCGAGTGGAGCACATTTTGACTGTTTTTTTAAAAACATCATTGTACATTGAAATTTCTGCTTGCGTATGCTTTAGAAGCAAGAATTAAGAGGACTACATTCATTATTTCAGCTGAAAAATGCTTAGTTTATGATTTATAGTCAACATTAATGTCATGTCCCAAACAAGCGTTTTCAGCCCGAGTGGAGCACATTTTGACTGTTTTTTTAAAAACATCATTGTACATTGAAATTTCTGCTTGCGTATGCTTTAGAAGCAAGAATTAAGAGGACTACATTCATTATTTCAGCTGAAAAATGCTTAGTTTTTGATTTGTAGTCAACATTAATGAAATGTCCCCAACAGCGTTTTCAACCCGAGTGGAGCACATTTTGACTGTTTTTTTTAAAAACATCATTGTACATTGAAATTTCTGCTTGCGTATGCTTTAGAAGCAAGAATTAAGAGGACTACATTCATTATTTCAGCTGAAAAATGCTTAGTTTATGATTTATAGTCAACATTAAGGAAATGTTCCGAACAAGCGTTTTCAGCCCGAGTGGAGCACATTTTGACCGTTTTTTTAAAAACATCATTGTACATTGAAATTTCTGCTTGCGTATGCTTTAGAAGCAAGAATTAAGAGGACTACATTCATTATTTCAGCTGAAAAATGCTTAGTTTATGATTTATAGTCAACATTAATGAAATGTCCCCAACAGCGTTTTCAGCCCGAGTGGAGCGCATTTTGACTGTTTTTTTTAAAAACATCATTGTACATTGAAATTTCTGCTTGCGTATGCTTTAGAAGCAAGAATTAAGAGGACTACATTCATTATTTCAGCTGAAAAATGCTTACTTTATGATTTATAGTCAACATTAAGGAAATGTTCCGAACAAGCGTTTTCAGCCCGAGTGGAGCACATTTTGACCGTTTTTTTAAAAACATCATTGTACATTGAAATTTCTGCTTGCGTATGCTTTAGAAGCAAGAATTAAGAGGACTACATTCATTATTTCAGCTGAAAAATGCTTAGTTTATGATTTATAGTCAACATTAATGTCATGTCCCAAACAAGCGTTTTCAGCCCGAGTGGAGCACATTTTGACTGTTTTTTTAAAAACATCATTGTACATTGAAATTTCTGCTTGCGTATGCTTTAGAAGCAAGAATTAAGAGGACTACATTCATTATTTCAGCTGAAAAATGCTTAGTTTATGATTTATAGTCAACATTAATGTAATGTCCCAAACAAGCGTTTTCAGCCCGAGTGGAGCACATTTTGACCGTTTTTTTAAAAACATCATTGTACATTGAAATTTCTGCTTGCGTATGCTTTAGAAGCAAGAATTAAGAGGACTACATTCATTATTTCAGCTGAAAAATGCTTAGTTTATGATTTATAGTCAACATTAATGAAATGTCCCCAACAGCGTTTTCAGCCCGAGTGGAGCGCATTTTGACTGTTTTTTTTAAAAACATCATTGTACATTGAAATTTCTGCTTGCGTATGCTTTAGAAGCAAGAATTAAGAGGACTACATTCATTATTTCAGCTGAAAAATGCTTAGTTTTTGATTTGTAGTCAACATTAATGAAATGTCCCCAACAGCGTTTTCAGCCCGAGTGGAGCACATTTTGACTGTTTTTTTTAAAAACATCATTGTACATTGAAATTTCTGCTTGCGTATGCTTTGGAAGCAAGAATTAAGAGGACTACATTCATTATTTCAGCTGAAAAATGCTTAGTTTATGATTTATAGTCAACATTAATGAAATGTTCCAAACAAGCGTTTTCAGCCCGAGTGGAGCACATTTTGACCCTTTTTTTAAAAACATCATTGTACATTGAAATTTCTGCTTGCGTATGCTTTAGAAGCAAGAATTAAGAGGACTACATTCATTATTTCAGCTGAAAAATGCTTAGTTTTTGATTTGTAGTCAACATTAATGAAATGTCCCCAACAGCGTTTTCAGCCCGAGTGGAGCGCATTTTGACTGTTTTTTTTAAAAACATCATTGTACATTGAAATTTCTGCTTGCGTATGCTTTAGAAGCAAGAATTAAGAGGACTACATTCATTATTTCAGCTGAAAAATGCTTAGTTTATGATTTATAGTCAACTTTAAGGAAATGTTCCGAACAAGCGTTTTCAGCCCGAGTGGAGCACATTTTGACCGTTTTTTAAAAAACATCATTGTACATTGAAATTTCTGCTTGCGTATGCTTTAGAAGCAAGAATTAAGAGGACTACATTCATTATTTCAGCTGAAAAATGCTTAGTTTATGATTTATAGTCAACATTAATGAAATGTCCCCAACAGCGTTTTCAGCCCGAGTGGAGCACATTTTGACTGTTTTTTTAAAAACATCATTGTACATTGAAATTTCTGCTTGCGAATGCTTTAGAAGCAAGAATTAAGAGGACTACATTCATTATTTCAGCTGAAAAATGCTTAGTTTTTGATTTGTAGTCAACATTAATGAAATGTCCCCAACAGCGTTTTCAGCCCGAGTGGAGCACATTTTGACTGTTTTTTTAAAAACATCATTGTACATTGAAATTTCTGCTTGCGTATGCTTTAGAAGCAAGAATTAAGAGGACTACATTCATTATTTCAGCTGAAAAATGCTTAGTTTTTGATTTGTAGTCAACATTAATGAAATGTCCCCAACAGCGTTTTCAGCCCGAGTGGAGCACATTTTGACTGTTTTTTTTAAAAACATCATTGTACATTGAAATTTCTGCTTGCGTATGCTTTAGAAGCAAGAATTAAGAGGACTACATTCATTATTTCAGCTGAAAAATGCTTAGTTTATGATTTATAGTCAACATTAATGAAATGTTCCAAACAAGCGTTTTCAGCCCGAGTGGAGCACATTTTGACCCTTTTTTTTAAAAACATCATTGTACATTGAAATTTCTGCTTGCGTATGCTTTAGAAGCAAGAATTAAGAGGACTACATTCATTATTTCAGCTGAAAAATGCTTAGTTTATGATTTATAGTCAACATTAATGTCATGTCCCAAACAAGCGTTTTCAGCCCGAGTGGAGCACATTTTGACTGTTTTTTTAAAAACATCATTGTACATTGAAATTTCTGCTTGCGTATGCTTTAGAAGCAAGAATTAAGAGGACTACATTCATTATTTCAGCTGAAAAATGCTTAGTTTATGATTTATAGTCAACATTAAGGAAATGTTCCGAACAAGCGTTTTCAGCCCGAGTGGAGCACATTTTGACCGTTTTTTAAAAAACATCATTGTACATTGAAATTTCTTTTTGCGTATGCTTTAGAAGCAAGAATTAAGAGGACTACATTCATTATTTCAGCTGAAAAATGCTTAGTTTATGATTTATAGTCAACATTAATGTAATGTCCCAAACAAGCGTTTTCAGCCCGAGTGGAGCACATTTTGACTGTTTTTTTAAAAACATCATTGTACATTGAAATTTCTGCTTGCGTATGCTTTAGAAGCAAGAATTAAGAGGACTACATTCATTATTTCAGCTGAAAAATGCTTAGTTTATGATTTATAGTCAACATTAATGTCATGTCCCAAACAAGCGTTTTCAGCCCGAGTGGAGCACATTTTGACTGTTTTTTTAAAAACATCATTGTACATTGAAATTTCTGCTTGCGTATGCTTTAGAAGCAAGAATTAAGAGGACTACATTCATTATTTCAGCTGAAAAATGCTTAGTTTTTGATTTGTAGTCAACATTAATGAAATGTCCCCAACAGCGTTTTCAACCCGAGTGGAGCACATTTTGACTGTTTTTTTTAAAAACATCATTGTACATTGAAATTTCTGCTTGCGTATGCTTTAGAAGCAAGAATTAAGAGGACTACATTCATTATTTCAGCTGAAAAATGCTTAGTTTATGATTTATAGTCAACATTAAGGAAATGTTCCGAACAAGCGTTTTCAGCCCGAGTGGAGCACATTTTGACCGTTTTTTTAAAAACATCATTGTACATTGAAATTTCTGCTTGCGTATGCTTTAGAAGCAAGAATTAAGAGGACTACATTCATTATTTCAGCTGAAAAATGCTTAGTTTATGATTTATAGTCAACATTAATGAAATGTCCCCAACAGCGTTTTCAGCCCGAGTGGAGCGCATTTTGACTGTTTTTTTTAAAAACATCATTGTACATTGAAATTTCTGCTTGCGTATGCTTTAGAAGCAAGAATTAAGAGGACTACATTCATTATTTCAGCTGAAAAATGCTTACTTTATGATTTATAGTCAACATTAAGGAAATGTTCCGAACAAGCGTTTTCAGCCCGAGTGGAGCACATTTTGACCGTTTTTTTAAAAACATCATTGTACATTGAAATTTCTGCTTGCGTATGCTTTAGAAGCAAGAATTAAGAGGACTACATTCATTATTTCAGCTGAAAAATGCTTAGTTTATGATTTATAGTCAACATTAATGTCATGTCCCAAACAAGCGTTTTCAGCCCGAGTGGAGCACATTTTGACTGTTTTTTTAAAAACATCATTGTACATTGAAATTTCTGCTTGCGTATGCTTTAGAAGCAAGAATTAAGAGGACTACATTCATTATTTCAGCTGAAAAATGCTTAGTTTATGATTTATAGTCAACATTAATGTAATGTCCCAAACAAGCGTTTTCAGCCCGAGTGGAGCACATTTTGACCGTTTTTTTAAAAACATCATTGTACATTGAAATTTCTGCTTGCGTATGCTTTAGAAGCAAGAATTAAGAGGACTACATTCATTATTTCAGCTGAAAAATGCTTAGTTTATGATTTATAGTCAACATTAATGAAATGTCCCCAACAGCGTTTTCAGCCCGAGTGGAGCGCATTTTGACTGTTTTTTTTAAAAACATCATTGTACATTGAAATTTCTGCTTGCGTATGCTTTAGAAGCAAGAATTAAGAGGACTACATTCATTATTTCAGCTGAAAAATGCTTAGTTTTTGATTTGTAGTCAACATTAATGAAATGTCCCCAACAGCGTTTTCAGCCCGAGTGGAGCACATTTTGACTGTTTTTTTTAAAAACATCATTGTACATTGAAATTTCTGCTTGCGTATGCTTTGGAAGCAAGAATTAAGAGGACTACATTCATTATTTCAGCTGAAAAATGCTTAGTTTATGATTTATAGTCAACATTAATGAAATGTTCCAAACAAGCGTTTTCAGCCCGAGTGGAGCACATTTTGACCCTTTTTTTAAAAACATCATTGTACATTGAAATTTCTGCTTGCGTATGCTTTAGAAGCAAGAATTAAGAGGACTACATTCATTATTTCAGCTGAAAAATGCTTAGTTTTTGATTTGTAGTCAACATTAATGAAATGTCCCCAACAGCGTTTTCAGCCCGAGTGGAGCGCATTTTGACTGTTTTTTTTAAAAACATCATTGTACATTGAAATTTCTGCTTGCGTATGCTTTAGAAGCAAGAATTAAGAGGACTACATTCATTATTTCAGCTGAAAAATGCTTAGTTTATGATTTATAGTCAACTTTAAGGAAATGTTCCGAACAAGCGTTTTCAGCCCGAGTGGAGCACATTTTGACCGTTTTTTAAAAAACATCATTGTACATTGAAATTTCTGCTTGCGTATGCTTTAGAAGCAAGAATTAAGAGGACTACATTCATTATTTCAGCTGAAAAATGCTTAGTTTATGATTTATAGTCAACATTAATGAAATGTCCCCAACAGCGTTTTCAGCCCGAGTGGAGCACATTTTGACTGTTTTTTTAAAAACATCATTGTACATTGAAATTTCTGCTTGCGAATGCTTTAGAAGCAAGAATTAAGAGGACTACATTCATTATTTCAGCTGAAAAATGCTTAGTTTTTGATTTGTAGTCAACATTAATGAAATGTCCCCAACAGCGTTTTCAGCCCGAGTGGAGCACATTTTGACTGTTTTTTTAAAAACATCATTGTACATTGAAATTTCTGCTTGCGTATGCTTTAGAAGCAAGAATTAAGAGGACTACATTCATTATTTCAGCTGAAAAATGCTTAGTTTTTGATTTGTAGTCAACATTAATGAAATGTCCCCAACAGCGTTTTCAGCCCGAGTGGAGCACATTTTGACTGTTTTTTTTAAAAACATCATTGTACATTGAAATTTCTGCTTGCGTATGCTTTAGAAGCAAGAATTAAGAGGACTACATTCATTATTTCAGCTGAAAAATGCTTAGTTTATGATTTATAGTCAACATTAAGGAAATGTTCCGAACAAGCGTTTTCAGCCCGAGTGGAGCACATTTTGACCGTTTTTTTAAAAACATCATTGTACATTGAAATTTCTGCTTGCGTATGCTTTAGAAGCAAGAATTAAGAGGACTACATTCATTATTTCAGCTGAAAAATGCTTAGTTTATGATTTATAGTCAACATTAATGTCATGTCCCAAACAAGCGTTTTCAGCCCGAGTGGAGCACATTTTGACTGTTTTTTTAAAAACATCATTGTACATTGAAATTTCTGCTTGCGTATGCTTTAGAAGCAAGAATTAAGAGGACTACATTCATTATTTCAGCTGAAAAATGCTTAGTTTATGATTTATAGTCAACATTAATGTAATGTCCCAAACAAGCGTTTTCAGCCCGAGTGGAGCACATTTTGACCGTTTTTTTAAAAACATCATTGTACATTGAAATTTCTGCTTGCGTATGCTTTAGAAGCAAGAATTAAGAGGACTACATTCATTATTTCAGCTGAAAAATGCTTAGTTTATGATTTATAGTCAACATTAATGAAATGTCCCCAACAGCGTTTTCAGCCCGAGTGGAGCGCATTTTGACTGTTTTTTTTAAAAACATCATTGTACATTGAAATTTCTGCTTGCGTATGCTTTAGAAGCAAGAATTAAGAGGACTACATTCATTATTTCAGCTGAAAAATGCTTAGTTTATGATTTATAGTCAACATTAAGGAAATGTTCCGAACAAGCGTTTTCAGCCCGAGTGGAGCACATTTTGACCGTTTTTTAAAAAACATCATTGTACATTGAAATTTCTGTTTGCGTATGCTTTAGAAGCAAGAATTAAGAGGACTACATTCATTATTTCAGCTGAAAAATGCTTAGTTTATGATTTATAGTCAACATTAATGTAATGTCCCAAACAAGCGTTTTCAGCCCGAGTGGAGCACATTTTGACCGTTTTTTTAAAAACATCATTGTACATTGAAATTTCTGCTTGCGTATGCTTTAGAAGCAAGAATTAAGAGGACTACATTCATTATTTCAGCTGAAAAATGCTTAGTTTTTGATTTGTAGTCAACATTAATGAAATGTCCCCAACAGCGTTTTCAGCCCGAGTGGAGCACATTTTGACTGTTTTTTTTAAAAACATCATTGTACATTGAAATTTCTGCTTGCGTATGCTTTAGAAGCAAGAATTAAGAGGACTACATTCATTATTTCAGCTGAAAAATGCTTAGTTTATGATTTATAGTCAACATTAAGGAAATGTTCCGAACAAGCGTTTTCAGCCCGAGTGGAGCACATTTTGACCGTTTTTTTAAAAACATCATTGTACATTGAAATTTCTGCTTGCGTATGCTTTAGAAGCAAGAATTAAGAGGACTACATTCATTATTTCAGCTGAAAAATGCTTAGTTTATGATTTATAGTCAACATTAATGAAATGTCCCCAACAGCGTTTTCAGCCCGAGTGGAGCGCATTTTGACTGTTTTTTTTAAAAACATCATTGTACATTGAAATTTCTGCTTGCGTATGCTTTAGAAGCAAGAATTAAGAGGACTACATTCATTATTTCAGCTGAAAAATGCTTAGTTTATGATTTATAGTCAACATTAAGGAAATGTTCCGAACAAGCGTTTTCAGCCCGAGTGGAGCACATTTTGACCGTTTTTTTAAAAACATCATTGTACATTGAAATTTCTGCTTGCGTATGCTTTAGAAGCAAGAATTAAGAGGACTACATTCATTATTTCAGCTGAAAAATGCTTAGTTTATGATTTATAGTCAACATTAATGTCATGTCCCAAACAAGCGTTTTCAGCCCGAGTGGAGCACATTTTGACTGTTTTTTTAAAAACATCATTGTACATTGAAATTTCTGCTTGCGTATGCTTTAGAAGCAAGAATTAGGAGGACTACATTCATTATTTCAGCTGAAAAATGCTTAGTTTATGATTTATAGTCAACATTAATGTAATGTCCCAAACAAGCGTTTTCAGCCCGAGTGGAGCACATTTTGACCGTTTTTTTAAAAACATCATTGTACATTGAAATTTCTGCTTGCGTATGCTTTAGAAGCAAGAATTAAGAGGACTACATTCATTATTTCAGCTGAAAAATGCTTAGTTTATGATTTATAGTCAACATTAATGAAATGTCCCCAACAGCGTTTTCAGCCCGAGTGGAGCGCATTTTGACTGTTTTTTTTAAAAACATCATTGTACATTGAAATTTCTGCTTGCGTATGCTTTAGAAGCAAGAATTAAGAGGACTACATTCATTATTTCAGCTGAAAAATGCTTAGTTTTTGATTTGTAGTCAACATTAATGAAATGTCCCCAACAGCGTTTTCAGCCCGAGTGGAGCACATTTTGACTGTTTTTTTTAAAAACATCATTGTACATTGAAATTTCTGCTTGCGTATGCTTTAGAAGCAAGAATTAGGAGGACTACATTCATTATTTCAGCTGAAAAATGCTTAGTTTATGATTTATAGTCAACATTAATGAAATGTTCCAAACAAGCGTTTTCAGCCCGAGTGGAGCACATTTTGACCCTTTTTTTAAAAACATCATTGTACATTGAAATTTCTGCTTGCGTATGCTTTAGAAGCAAGAATTAAGAGGACTACATTCATTATTTCAGCTGAAAAATGCTTAGTTTATGATTTATAGTCAACATTAATGTCATGTCCCAAACAAGCGTTTTCAGCCCGAGTGGAGCACATTTTGACTGTTTTTTTAAAAACATCATTGTACATTGAAATTTCTGCTTGCGTATGCTTTAGAAGCAAGAATTAAGAGGACTACATTCATTATTTCAGCTGAAAAATGCTTAGTTTATGATTTATAGTCAACATTAAGGAAATGTTCCGAACAAGCGTTTTCAGCCCGAGTGGAGCACATTTTGACCGTTTTTTAAAAAACATCATTGTACATTGAAATTTCTGCTTGCGTATGCTTTAGAAGCAAGAATTAAGAGGACTACATTCATTATTTCAGCTGAAAAATGCTTAGTTTATGATTTATAGTCAACATTAAGGAAATGTTCCGAACAAGCGTTTTCAGCCCGAGTGGAGCACATTTTGACCGTTTTTTTAAAAACATCATTGTACATTGAAATTTCTGCTTGCGTATGCTTTAGAAGCAAGAATTAAGAGGACTACATTCATTATTTCAGCTGAAAAATGCTTAGTTTATGATTTATAGTCAACATTAATGAAATGTCCCCAACAGCGTTTTCAGCCCGAGTGGAGCACATTTTGACTGTTTTTTTAAAAACATCATTGTACATTGAAATTTCTGCTTGCGTATGCTTTAGAAGCAAGAATTAAGAGGACTACATTCATTATTTCAGCTGAAAAATGCTTAGTTTATGATTTATAGTCAACATTAATGAAATGTCCCCAACAGCGTTTTCAGCCCGAGTGGAGCACATTTTGACTGTTTTTTTAAAAACATCATTGTACATTGAAATTTCTGCTTGCGTATGCTTTAGAAGCAAGAATTAAGAGGACTACATTCATTATTTCAGCTGAAAAATGCTTAGTTTTTGATTTGTAGTCAACATTAATGAAATGTCCCCAACAGCGTTTTCAGCCCGAGTGGAGCACATTTTGACTGTTTTTTTAAAAACATCATTGTACATTGAAATTTCTGCTTGCGTATGCTTTAGAAGCAAGAATTAAGAGGACTACATTCATTATTTCAGCTGAAAAATGCTTAGTTTATGATTTATAGTCAACATTAAGGAAATGTTCCGAACAAGCGTTTTCAGCCCGAGTGGAGCACATTTTGACCGTTTTTTTAAAAACATCATTGTACATTGAAATTTCTGCTTGCGTATGCTTTAGAAGCAAGAATTAAGAGGACTACATTCATTATTTCAGCTGAAAAATGCTTAGTTTATGATTTATAGTCAACATTAATGAAATGTCCCCAACAGCGTTTTCAGCCCGAGTGGAGCGCATTTTGACTGTTTTTTTTAAAAACATCATTGTACATTGAAATTTCTGCTTGCGTATGCTTTAGAAGCAAGAATTAAGAGGACTACATTCATTATTTCAGCTGAAAAATGCTTAGTTTATGATTTATAGTCAACATTAAGGAAATGTTCCGAACAAGCGTTTTCAGCCCGAGTGGAGCACATTTTGACCGTTTTTTTAAAAACATCATTGTACATTGAAATTTCTGTTTGCGTATGCTTTAGAAGCAAGAATTAAGAGGACTACATTCATTATTTCAGCTGAAAAATGCTTAGTTTATGATTTATAGTCAACATTAATGTAATGTCCCAAACAAGCGTTTTCAGCCCGAGTGGAGCACATTTTGACTGTTTTTTTAAAAACATCATTGTACATTGAAATTTCTGCTTGCGTATGCTTTAGAAGCAAGAATTAAGAGGACTACATTCATTATTTCAGCTGAAAAATGCTTAGTTTATGATTTATAGTCAACATTAATGAAATGTCCCCAACAGCGTTTTCAGCCCGAGTGGAGCACATTTTGACTGTTTTTTTAAAAACATCATTGTACATTGAAATTTCTGCTTGCGTATGCTTTAGAAGCAAGAATTAAGAGGACTACATTCATTATTTCAGCTGAAAAATGCTTAGTTTATGATTTATAGTCAACATTAATGTCATGTCCCAAACAAGCGTTTTCAGCCCGAGTGGAGCACATTTTGACTGTTTTTTTAAAAACATCATTGTACATTGAAATTTCTGCTTGCGTATGCTTTAGAAGCAAGAATTAAGAGGACTACATTCATTATTTCAGCTGAAAAATGCTTAGTTTATGATTTATAGTCAACATTAAGGAAATGTTCCAAACAAGCGTTTTCAGCCCGAGTGGAGCACATTTTGACCCTTTTTTTAAAAACATCATTGTACATTGAAATTTCTGCTTGCGTATGCTTTAGAAGCAAGAATTAAGAGGACTACATTCATTATTTCAGCTGAAAAATGCTTAGTTTATGATTTATAGTCAACATTAATGTCATGTCCCAAACAAGCGTTTTCAGCCCGAGTGGAGCACATTTTGACTGTTTTTTTAAAAACATCATTGTACATTGAAATTTCTGCTTGCGTATGCTTTAGAAGCAAGAATTAAGAGGACTACATTCATTATTTCAGCTGAAAAATGCTTAGTTTATGATTTATAGTCAACATTAATGAAATGTTCCAAACAAGCGTTTTCAGCCCGAGTGGAGCACATTTTGACCCTTTTTTTAAAAAGATCATTGTACATTGAAATTTCTGCTTGCGTATGCTTTAGAAGCAAGAATTAAGAGGACTACATTCATTATTTCAGCTGAAAAATGCTTAGTTTTTGATTTGTAGTCAACATTAATGAAATGTCCCCAACAGCGTTTTCAGCCCGAGTGGAGCGCATTTTGACTGTTTTTTTTAAAAACATCATTGTACATTGAAATTTCTGCTTGCGTATGCTTTAGAAGCAAGAATTAAGAGGACTACATTCATTATTTCAGCTGAAAAATGCTTAGTTTATGATTTATAGTCAACATTAAGGAAATGTTCCGAACAAGCGTTTTCAGCCCGAGTGGAGCACATTTTGACCGTTTTTTAAAAAACATCATTGTACATTGAAATTTCTTTTTGCGTATGCTTTAGAAGCAAGAATTAAGAGGACTACATTCATTATTTCAGCTGAAAAATGCTTAGTTTTTGATTTGTAGTCAACATTAATGAAATGTCCCCAACAGCGTTTTCAGCCCGAGTGGAGCGCATTTTGACTGTTTTTTTTAAAAACATCATTGTACATTGAAATTTCTGCTTGCGTATGCTTTAGAAGCAAGAATTAAGAGGACTACATTCATTATTTCAGCTGAAAAATGCTTAGTTTATGATTTATAGTCAACATTAAGGAAATGTTCCGAACAAGCGTTTTCAGCCCGAGTGGAGCACATTTTGACCGTTTTTTAAAAAACATCATTGTACATTGAAATTTCTTTTTGCGTATGCTTTAGAAGCAAGAATTAAGAGGACTACATTCATTATTTCAGCTGAAAAATGCTTAGTTTATGATTTATAGTCAACATTAATGTAATGTCCCAAACAAGCGTTTTCAGCCCGAGTGGAGCACATTTTGACTGTTTTTTTAAAAACATCATTGTACATTGAAATTTCTGCTTGCGTATGCTTTAGAAGCAAGAATTAAGAGGACTACATTCATTATTTCAGCTGAAAAATGCTTAGTTTATGATTTATAGTCAACATTAATGTCATGTCCCAAACAAGCGTTTTCAGCCCGAGTGGAGCACATTTTGACTGTTTTTTTAAAAACATCATTGTACATTGAAATTTCTGCTTGCGTATGCTTTAGAAGCAAGAATTAAGAGGACTACATTCATTATTTCAGCTGAAAAATGCTTAGTTTATGATTTATAGTCAACATTAATGTAATGTCCCAAACAAGCGTTTTCAGCCCGAGTGGAGCACATTTTGACCGTTTTTTTAAAAACATCATTGTACATTGAAATTTCTGCTTGCGTATGCTTTAGAAGCAAGAATTAAGAGGACTACATTCATTATTTCAGCTGAAAAATGCTTAGTTTATGATTTATAGTCAACATTAATGAAATGTCCCCAACAGCGTTTTCAGCCCGAGTGGAGCGCATTTTGACTGTTTTTTTTAAAAACATCATTGTACATTGAAATTTCTGCTTGCGTATGCTTTAGAAGCAAGAATTAAGAGGACTACATTCATTATTTCAGCTGAAAAATGCTTAGTTTATGATTTATAGTCAACATTAAGGAAATGTTCCGAACAAGCGTTTTCAGCCCGAGTGGAGCACATTTTGACCGTTTTTTAAAAAACATCATTGTACATTGAAATTTCTGTTTGCGTATGCTTTAGAAGCAAGAATTAAGAGGACTACATTCATTATTTCAGCTGAAAAATGCTTAGTTTATGATTTATAGTCAACATTAATGTAATGTCCCAAACAAGCGTTTTCAGCCCGAGTGGAGCACATTTTGACCGTTTTTTTAAAAACATCATTGTACATTGAAATTTCTGCTTGCGTATGCTTTAGAAGCAAGAATTAAGAGGACTACATTCATTATTTCAGCTGAAAAATGCTTAGTTTATGATTTATAGTCAACATTAATGAAATGTCCCCAACAGCGTTTTCAGCCCGAGTGGAGCACATTTTGACTGTTTTTTTAAAAACATCATTGTACATTGAAATTTCTGCTTGCGAATGCTTTAGAAGCAAGAATTAAGAGGACTACATTCATTATTTCAGCTGAAAAATGCTTAGTTTTTGATTTGTAGTCAACATTAATGAAATGTCCCCAACAGCGTTTTCAGCCCGAGTGGAGCACATTTTGACTGTTTTTTTTAAAAACATCATTGTACATTGAAATTTCTGCTTGCGTATGCTTTAGAAGCAAGAATTAAGAGGACTACATTCATTATTTCAGCTGAAAAATGCTTAGTTTATGATTTATAGTCAACATTAAGGAAATGTTCCGAACAAGCGTTTTCAGCCCGAGTGGAGCACATTTTGACCGTTTTTTTAAAAACATCATTGTACATTGAAATTTCTGCTTGCGTATGCTTTAGAAGCAAGAATTAAGAGGACTACATTCATTATTTCAGCTGAAAAATGCTTAGTTTATGATTTATAGTCAACATTAATGAAATGTCCCCAACAGCGTTTTCAGCCCGAGTGGAGCGCATTTTGACTGTTTTTTTTAAAAACATCATTGTACATTGAAATTTCTGCTTGCGTATGCTTTAGAAGCAAGAATTAAGAGGACTACATTCATTATTTCAGCTGAAAAATGCTTAGTTTATGATTTATAGTCAACATTAAGGAAATGTTCCGAACAAGCGTTTTCAGCCCGAGTGGAGCACATTTTGACCGTTTTTTAAAAAACATCATTGTACATTGAAATTTCTGCTTGCGTATGCTTTAGAAGCAAGAATTAAGAGGACTACATTCATTATTTCAGCTGAAAAATGCTTAGTTTATGATTTATAGTCAACATTAAGGAAATGTTCCGAACAAGCGTTTTCAGCCCGAGTGGAGCACATTTTGACCGTTTTTTTAAAAACATCATTGTACATTGAAATTTCTGCTTGCGTATGCTTTAGAAGCAAGAATTAAGAGGACTACATTCATTATTTCAGCTGAAAAATGCTTAGTTTATGATTTATAGTCAACATTAATGAAATGTCCCCAACAGCGTTTTCAGCCCGAGTGGAGCACATTTTGACTGTTTTTTTAAAAACATCATTGTACATTGAAATTTCTGCTTGCGTATGCTTTAGAAGCAAGAATTAAGAGGACTACATTCATTATTTCAGCTGAAAAATGCTTAGTTTATGATTTATAGTCAACATTAATGAAATGTCCCCAACAGCGTTTTCAGCCCGAGTGGAGCACATTTTGACTGTTTTTTTAAAAACATCATTGTACATTGAAATTTCTGCTTGCGTATGCTTTAGAAGCAAGAATTAAGAGGACTACATTCATTATTTCAGCTGAAAAATGCTTAGTTTTTGATTTGTAGTCAACATTAATGAAATGTCCCCAACAGCGTTTTCAGCCCGAGTGGAGCACATTTTGACTGTTTTTTTAAAAACATCATTGTACATTGAAATTTCTGCTTGCGTATGCTTTAGAAGCAAGAATTAAGAGGACTACATTCATTATTTCAGCTGAAAAATGCTTAGTTTATGATTTATAGTCAACATTAAGGAAATGTTCCGAACAAGCGTTTTCAGCCCGAGTGGAGCACATTTTGACCGTTTTTTTAAAAACATCATTGTACATTGAAATTTCTGCTTGCGTATGCTTTAGAAGCAAGAATTAAGAGGACTACATTCATTATTTCAGCTGAAAAATGCTTAGTTTATGATTTATAGTCAACATTAATGAAATGTCCCCAACAGCGTTTTCAGCCCGAGTGGAGCGCATTTTGACTGTTTTTTTTAAAAACATCATTGTACATTGAAATTTCTGCTTGCGTATGCTTTAGAAGCAAGAATTAAGAGGACTACATTCATTATTTCAGCTGAAAAATGCTTAGTTTATGATTTATAGTCAACATTAAGGAAATGTTCCGAACAAGCGTTTTCAGCCCGAGTGGAGCACATTTTGACCGTTTTTTTAAAAACATCATTGTACATTGAAATTTCTGTTTGCGTATGCTTTAGAAGCAAGAATTAAGAGGACTACATTCATTATTTCAGCTGAAAAATGCTTAGTTTATGATTTATAGTCAACATTAATGTAATGTCCCAAACAAGCGTTTTCAGCCCGAGTGGAGCACATTTTGACTGTTTTTTTAAAAACATCATTGTACATTGAAATTTCTGCTTGCGTATGCTTTAGAAGCAAGAATTAAGAGGACTACATTCATTATTTCAGCTGAAAAATGCTTAGTTTATGATTTATAGTCAACATTAATGAAATGTCCCCAACAGCGTTTTCAGCCCGAGTGGAGCACATTTTGACTGTTTTTTTAAAAACATCATTGTACATTGAAATTTCTGCTTGCGTATGCTTTAGAAGCAAGAATTAAGAGGACTACATTCATTATTTCAGCTGAAAAATGCTTAGTTTATGATTTATAGTCAACATTAATGTAATGTCCCAAACAAGCGTTTTCAGCCCGAGTGGAGCACATTTTGACTGTTTTTTTAAAAACATCATTGTACATTGAAATTTCTGCTTGCGTATGCTTTAGAAGCAAGAATTAAGAGGACTACATTCATTATTTCAGCTGAAAAATGCTTAGTTTATGATTTATAGTCAACATTAATGAAATGTCCCCAACAGCGTTTTCAGCCCGAGTGGAGCACATTTTGACTGTTTTTTTAAAAACATCATTGTACATTGAAATTTCTGCTTGCGTATGCTTTAGAAGCAAGAATTAAGAGGACTACATTCATTATTTCAGCTGAAAAATGCTTAGTTTATGATTTATAGTCAACATTAATGTCATGTCCCAAACAAGCGTTTTCAGCCCGAGTGGAGCACATTTTGACTGTTTTTTTAAAAACATCATTGTACATTGAAATTTCTGCTTGCGTATGCTTTAGAAGCAAGAATTAAGAGGACTACATTCATTATTTCAGCTGAAAAATGCTTAGTTTATGATTTATAGTCAACATTAAGGAAATGTTCCAAACAAGCGTTTTCAGCCCGAGTGGAGCACATTTTGACCCTTTTTTTAAAAACATCATTGTACATTGAAATTTCTGCTTGCGTATGCTTAAGAAGCAAGAATTAAGAGGACTACATTCATTATTTCAGCTGAAAAATGCTTAGTTTATGATTTATAGTCAACATTAATGTCATGTCCCAAACAAGCGTTTTCAGCCCGAGTGGAGCACATTTTGACTGTTTTTTTAAAAACATCATTGTACATTGAAATTTCTGCTTGCGTATGCTTTAGAAGCAAGAATTAAGAGGACTACATTCATTATTTCAGCTGAAAAATGCTTAGTTTATGATTTATAGTCAACATTAATGAAATGTTCCAAACAAGCGTTTTCAGCCCGAGTGGAGCACATTTTGACCCTTTTTTTAAAAACATCATTGTACATTGAAATTTCTGCTTGCGTATGCTTTAGAAGCAAGAATTAAGAGGACTACATTCATTATTTCAGCTGAAAAATGCTTAGTTTATGATTTATAGTCAACATTAATGTCATGTCCCAAACAAGCGTTTTCAGCCCGAGTGGAGCACATTTTGACTGTTTTTTTAAAAACATCATTGTACATTGAAATTTCTGCTTGCGTATGCTTTAGAAGCAAGAATTAAGAGGACTACATTCATTATTTCAGCTGAAAAATGCTTAGTTTATGATTTATAGTCAACATTAATGAAATGTTCCAAACAAGCGTTTTCAGCCCGAGTGGAGCACATTTTGACCCTTTTTTTAAAAAGATCATTGTACATTGAAATTTCTGCTTGCGTATGCTTTAGAAGCAAGAATTAAGAGGACTACATTCATTATTTCAGCTGAAAAATGCTTAGTTTTTGATTTGTAGTCAACATTAATGAAATGTCCCCAACAGCGTTTTCAGCCCGAGTGGAGCGCATTTTGACTGTTTTTTTTAAAAACATCATTGTACATTGAAATTTCTGCTTGCGTATGCTTTAGAAGCAAGAATTAAGAGGACTACATTCATTATTTCAGCTGAAAAATGCTTAGTTTATGATTTATAGTCAACATTAAGGAAATGTTCCGAACAAGCGTTTTCAGCCCGAGTGGAGCACATTTTGACCGTTTTTTAAAAAACATCATTGTACATTGAAATTTCTTTTTGCGTATGCTTTAGAAGCAAGAATTAAGAGGACTACATTCATTATTTCAGCTGAAAAATGCTTAGTTTATGATTTATAGTCAACATTAATGTAATGTCCCAAACAAGCGTTTTCAGCCCGAGTGGAGCACATTTTGACTGTTTTTTTAAAAACATCATTGTACATTGAAATTTCTGCTTGCGTATGCTTTAGAAGCAAGAATTAAGAGGACTACATTCATTATTTCAGCTGAAAAATGCTTAGTTTATGATTTATAGTCAACATTAATGTCATGTCCCAAACAAGCGTTTTCAGCCCGAGTGGAGCACATTTTGACTGTTTTTTTAAAAACATCATTGTACATTGAAATTTCTGCTTGCGTATGCTTTAGAAGCAAGAATTAAGAGGACTACATTCATTATTTCAGCTGAAAAATGCTTAGTTTATGATTTATAGTCAACATTAATGTAATGTCCCAAACAAGCGTTTTCAGCCCGAGTGGAGCACATTTTGACCGTTTTTTTAAAAACATCATTGTACATTGAAATTTCTGCTTGCGTATGCTTTAGAAGCAAGAATTAAGAGGACTACATTCATTATTTCAGCTGAAAAATGCTTAGTTTATGATTTATAGTCAACATTAATGAAATGTCCCCAACAGCGTTTTCAGCCCGAGTGGAGCGCATTTTGACTGTTTTTTTTAAAAACATCATTGTACATTGAAATTTCTGCTTGCGTATGCTTTAGAAGCAAGAATTAAGAGGACTACATTCATTATTTCAGCTGAAAAATGCTTAGTTTATGATTTATAGTCAACATTAATGTCATGTCCCAAACAAGCGTTTTCAGCCCGAGTGGAGCACATTTTGACTGTTTTTTTAAAAACATCATTGTACATTGAAATTTCTGCTTGCGTATGCTTTAGAAGCAAGAATTAAGAGGACTACATTCATTATTTCAGCTGAAAAATGCTTAGTTTATGATTTATAGTCAACATTAATGTAATGTCCCAAACAAGCGTTTTCAGCCCGAGTGGAGCACATTTTGACCGTTTTTTTAAAAACATCATTGTACATTGAAATTTCTGCTTGCGTATGCTTTAGAAGCAAGAATTAAGAGGACTACATTCATTATTTCAGCTGAAAAATGCTTAGTTTATGATTTATAGTCAACATTAATGAAATGTCCCCAACAGCGTTTTCAGCCCGAGTGGAGCGCATTTTGACTGTTTTTTTTAAAAACATCATTGTACATTGAAATTTCTGCTTGCGTATGCTTTAGAAGCAAGAATTAAGAGGACTACATTCATTATTTCAGCTGAAAAATGCTTAGTTTATGATTTATAGTCAACATTAAGGAAATGTTCCGAACAAGCGTTTTCAGCCCGAGTGGAGCACATTTTGACCGTTTTTTAAAAAACATCATTGTACATTGAAATTTCTTTTTGCGTATGCTTTAGAAGCAAGAATTAAGAGGACTACATTCATTATTTCAGCTGAAAAATGCTTAGTTTATGATTTATAGTCAACATTAATGTAATGTCCCAAACAAGCGTTTTCAGCCCGAGTGGAGCACATTTTGACTGTTTTTTTAAAAACATCATTGTACATTGAAATTTCTGCTTGCGTATGCTTTAGAAGCAAGAATTAAGAGGACTACATTCATTATTTCAGCTGAAAAATGCTTAGTTTATGATTTATAGTCAACATTAATGTCATGTCCCAAACAAGCGTTTTCAGCCCGAGTGGAGCACATTTTGACTGTTTTTTTAAAAACATCATTGTACATTGAAATTTCTGCTTGCGTATGCTTTAGAAGCAAGAATTAAGAGGACTACATTCATTATTTCAGCTGAAAAATGCTTAGTTTATGATTTATAGTCAACATTAATGTAATGTCCCAAACAAGCGTTTTCAGCCCGAGTGGAGCACATTTTGACCGTTTTTTTAAAAACATCATTGTACATTGAAATTTCTGCTTGCGTATGCTTTAGAAGCAAGAATTAAGAGGACTACATTCATTATTTCAGCTGAAAAATGCTTAGTTTATGATTTATAGTCAACATTAATGAAATGTCCCCAACAGCGTTTTCAGCCCGAGTGGAGCGCATTTTGACTGTTTTTTTTAAAAACATCATTGTACATTGAAATTTCTGCTTGCGTATGCTTTAGAAGCAAGAATTAAGAGGACTACATTCATTATTTCAGCTGAAAAATGCTTAGTTTATGATTTATAGTCAACATTAAGGAAATGTTCCGAACAAGCGTTTTCAGCCCGAGTGGAGCACATTTTGACCGTTTTTTAAAAAACATCATTGTACATTGAAATTTCTGTTTGCGTATGCTTTAGAAGCAAGAATTAAGAGGACTACATTCATTATTTCAGCTGAAAAATGCTTAGTTTATGATTTATAGTCAACATTAATGTAATGTCCCAAACAAGCGTTTTCAGCCCGAGTGGAGCACATTTTGACCGTTTTTTTAAAAACATCATTGTACATTGAAATTTCTGCTTGCGTATGCTTTAGAAGCAAGAATTAAGAGGACTACATTCATTATTTCAGCTGAAAAATGCTTAGTTTATGATTTATAGTCAACATTAATGAAATGTCCCCAACAGCGTTTTCAGCCCGAGTGGAGCACATTTTGACTGTTTTTTTAAAAACATCATTGTACATTGAAATTTCTGCTTGCGAATGCTTTAGAAGCAAGAATTAAGAGGACTACATTCATTATTTCAGCTGAAAAATGCTTAGTTTTTGATTTGTAGTCAACATTAATGAAATGTCCCCAACAGCGTTTTCAGCCCGAGTGGAGCACATTTTGACTGTTTTTTTTAAAAACATCATTGTACATTGAAATTTCTGCTTGCGTATGCTTTAGAAGCAAGAATTAAGAGGACTACATTCATTATTTCAGCTGAAAAATGCTTAGTTTATGATTTATAGTCAACATTAAGGAAATGTTCCGAACAAGCGTTTTCAGCCCGAGTGGAGCACATTTTGACCGTTTTTTTAAAAACATCATTGTACATTGAAATTTCTGCTTGCGTATGCTTTAGAAGCAAGAATTAAGAGGACTACATTCATTATTTCAGCTGAAAAATGCTTAGTTTATGATTTATAGTCAACATTAATGAAATGTCCCCAACAGCGTTTTCAGCCCGAGTGGAGCGCATTTTGACTGTTTTTTTTAAAAACATCATTGTACATTGAAATTTCTGCTTGCGTATGCTTTAGAAGCAAGAATTAAGAGGACTACATTCATTATTTCAGCTGAAAAATGCTTAGTTTATGATTTATAGTCAACATTAATGTCATGTCCCAAACAAGCGTTTTCAGCCCGAGTGGAGCACATTTTGACTGTTTTTTTAAAAACATCATTGTACATTGAAATTTCTGCTTGCGTATGCTTTAGAAGCAAGAATTAAGAGGACTACATTCATTATTTCAGCTGAAAAATGCTTAGTTTATGATTTATAGTCAACATTAATGTAATGTCCCAAACAAGCGTTTTCAGCCCGAGTGGAGCACATTTTGACCGTTTTTTTAAAAACATCATTGTACATTGAAATTTCTGCTTGCGTATGCTTTAGAAGCAAGAATTAAGAGGACTACATTCATTATTTCAGCTGAAAAATGCTTAGTTTATGATTTATAGTCAACATTAATGAAATGTCCCCAACAGCGTTTTCAGCCCGAGTGGAGCGCATTTTGACTGTTTTTTTTAAAAACATCATTGTACATTGAAATTTCTGCTTGCGTATGCTTTAGAAGCAAGAATTAAGAGGACTACATTCATTATTTCAGCTGAAAAATGCTTAGTTTTTGATTTATAGTCAACATTAATGAAATGTCCCCAACAGCGTTTTCAGCCCGAGTGGAGCACATTTTGACTGTTTTTTTTAAAAACATCATTGTACATTGAAATTTCTGCTTGCGTATGCTTTAGAAGCAAGAATTAAGAGGACTACATTCATTATTTCAGCTGAAAAATGCTTAGTTTATGATTTATAGTCAACATTAATGTAATGTCCCAAACAAGCGTTTTCAGCCCGAGTGGAGCACATTTTGACCGTTTTTTTAAAAACATCATTGTACATTGAAATTTCTGCTTGCGTATGCTTTAGAAGCAAGAATTAAGAGGACTACATTCATTATTTCAGCTGAAAAATGCTTAGTTTATGATTTATAGTCAACATTAAGGAAATGTTCCGAACAAGCGTTTTCAGCCCGAGTGGAGCACATTTTGACCGTTTTTTAAAAAACATCATTGTACATTGAAATTTCTGCTTGCGTATGCTTTAGAAGCAAGAATTAAGAGGACTACATTCATTATTTCAGCTGAAAAATGCTTAGTTTATGATTTATAGTCAACATTAAGGAAATGTTCCGAACAAGCGTTTTCAGCCCGAGTGGAGCACATTTTGACCGTTTTTTTAAAAACATCATTGTACATTGAAATTTCTGCTTGCGTATGCTTTAGAAGCAAGAATTAAGAGGACTACATTCATTATTTCAGCTGAAAAATGCTTAGTTTATGATTTATAGTCAACATTAATGAAATGTCCCCAACAGCGTTTTCAGCCCGAGTGGAGCACATTTTGACTGTTTTTTTAAAAACATCATTGTACATTGAAATTTCTGCTTGCGTATGCTTTAGAAGCAAGAATTAAGAGGACTACATTCATTATTTCAGCTGAAAAATGCTTAGTTTATGATTTATAGTCAACATTAATGAAATGTCCCCAACAGCGTTTTCAGCCCGAGTGGAGCACATTTTGACTGTTTTTTTAAAAACATCATTGTACATTGAAATTTCTGCTTGCGTATGCTTTAGAAGCAAGAATTAAGAGGACTACATTCATTATTTCAGCTGAAAAATGCTTAGTTTTTGATTTGTAGTCAACATTAATGAAATGTCCCCAACAGCGTTTTCAGCCCGAGTGGAGCACATTTTGACTGTTTTTTTAAAAACATCATTGTACATTGAAATTTCTGCTTGCGTATGCTTTAGAAGCAAGAATTAAGAGGACTACATTCATTATTTCAGCTGAAAAATGCTTAGTTTATGATTTATAGTCAACATTAAGGAAATGTTCCGAACAAGCGTTTTCAGCCCGAGTGGAGCACATTTTGACCGTTTTTTTAAAAACATCATTGTACATTGAAATTTCTGCTTGCGTATGCTTTAGAAGCAAGAATTAAGAGGACTACATTCATTATTTCAGCTGAAAAATGCTTAGTTTATGATTTATAGTCAACATTAATGAAATGTCCCCAACAGCGTTTTCAGCCCGAGTGGAGCGCATTTTGACTGTTTTTTTTAAAAACATCATTGTACATTGAAATTTCTGCTTGCGTATGCTTTAGAAGCAAGAATTAAGAGGACTACATTCATTATTTCAGCTGAAAAATGCTTAGTTTATGATTTATAGTCAACATTAAGGAAATGTTCCGAACAAGCGTTTTCAGCCCGAGTGGAGCACATTTTGACCGTTTTTTTAAAAACATCATTGTACATTGAAATTTCTGTTTGCGTATGCTTTAGAAGCAAGAATTAAGAGGACTACATTCATTATTTCAGCTGAAAAATGCTTAGTTTATGATTTATAGTCAACATTAATGTAATGTCCCAAACAAGCGTTTTCAGCCCGAGTGGAGCACATTTTGACTGTTTTTTTAAAAACATCATTGTACATTGAAATTTCTGCTTGCGTATGCTTTAGAAGCAAGAATTAAGAGGACTACATTCATTATTTCAGCTGAAAAATGCTTAGTTTATGATTTATAGTCAACATTAATGAAATGTCCCCAACAGCGTTTTCAGCCCGAGTGGAGCACATTTTGACTGTTTTTTTAAAAACATCATTGTACATTGAAATTTCTGCTTGCGTATGCTTTAGAAGCAAGAATTAAGAGGACTACATTCATTATTTCAGCTGAAAAATGCTTAGTTTATGATTTATAGTCAACATTAATGTCATGTCCCAAACAAGCGTTTTCAGCCCGAGTGGAGCACATTTTGACTGTTTTTTTAAAAACATCATTGTACATTGAAATTTCTGCTTGCGTATGCTTTAGAAGCAAGAATTAAGAGGACTACATTCATTATTTCAGCTGAAAAATGCTTAGTTTATGATTTATAGTCAACATTAAGGAAATGTTCCAAACAAGCGTTTTCAGCCCGAGTGGAGCACATTTTGACCCTTTTTTTAAAAACATCATTGTACATTGAAATTTCTGCTTGCGTATGCTTAAGAAGCAAGAATTAAGAGGACTACATTCATTATTTCAGCTGAAAAATGCTTAGTTTATGATTTATAGTCAACATTAATGTCATGTCCCAAACAAGCGTTTTCAGCCCGAGTGGAGCACATTTTGACTGTTTTTTTAAAAACATCATTGTACATTGAAATTTCTGCTTGCGTATGCTTTAGAAGCAAGAATTAAGAGGACTACATTCATTATTTCAGCTGAAAAATGCTTAGTTTATGATTTATAGTCAACATTAATGAAATGTTCCAAACAAGCGTTTTCAGCCCGAGTGGAGCACATTTTGACCCTTTTTTTAAAAACATCATTGTACATTGAAATTTCTGCTTGCGTATGCTTTAGAAGCAAGAATTAAGAGGACTACATTCATTATTTCAGCTGAAAAATGCTTAGTTTATGATTTATAGTCAACATTAATGTCATGTCCCAAACAAGCGTTTTCAGCCCGAGTGGAGCACATTTTGACTGTTTTTTTAAAAACATCATTGTACATTGAAATTTCTGCTTGCGTATGCTTTAGAAGCAAGAATTAAGAGGACTACATTCATTATTTCAGCTGAAAAATGCTTAGTTTATGATTTATAGTCAACATTAATGAAATGTTCCAAACAAGCGTTTTCAGCCCGAGTGGAGCACATTTTGACCCTTTTTTTAAAAAGATCATTGTACATTGAAATTTCTGCTTGCGTATGCTTTAGAAGCAAGAATTAAGAGGACTACATTCATTATTTCAGCTGAAAAATGCTTAGTTTTTGATTTGTAGTCAACATTAATGAAATGTCCCCAACAGCGTTTTCAGCCCGAGTGGAGCGCATTTTGACTGTTTTTTTTAAAAACATCATTGTACATTGAAATTTCTGCTTGCGTATGCTTTAGAAGCAAGAATTAAGAGGACTACATTCATTATTTCAGCTGAAAAATGCTTAGTTTATGATTTATAGTCAACATTAAGGAAATGTTCCGAACAAGCGTTTTCAGCCCGAGTGGAGCACATTTTGACCGTTTTTTAAAAAACATCATTGTACATTGAAATTTCTTTTTGCGTATGCTTTAGAAGCAAGAATTAAGAGGACTACATTCATTATTTCAGCTGAAAAATGCTTAGTTTATGATTTATAGTCAACATTAATGTAATGTCCCAAACAAGCGTTTTCAGCCCGAGTGGAGCACATTTTGACTGTTTTTTTAAAAACATCATTGTACATTGAAATTTCTGCTTGCGTATGCTTTAGAAGCAAGAATTAAGAGGACTACATTCATTATTTCAGCTGAAAAATGCTTAGTTTATGATTTATAGTCAACATTAATGTCATGTCCCAAACAAGCGTTTTCAGCCCGAGTGGAGCACATTTTGACTGTTTTTTTAAAAACATCATTGTACATTGAAATTTCTGCTTGCGTATGCTTTAGAAGCAAGAATTAAGAGGACTACATTCATTATTTCAGCTGAAAAATGCTTAGTTTATGATTTATAGTCAACATTAATGAAATGTTACAAACAAGCGTTTTCAGCCCGAGTGGAGCACATTTTGACCCTTTTTTTAAAAACATCATTGTACATTGAAATTTCTGCTTGCGTATGCTTTAGAAGCAAGAATTAAGAGGACTACATTCATTATTTCAGCTGAAAAATGCTTAGTTTTTGATTTGTAGTCAACATTAATGAAATGTCCCCAACAGCGTTTTCAGCCCGAGTGGAGCGCATTTTGACTGTTTTTTTTAAAAACATCATTGTACATTGAAATTTCTGCTTGCGTATGCTTTAGAAGCAAGAATTAAGAGGACTACATTCATTATTTCAGCTGAAAAATGCTTAGTTTATGATTTATAGTCAACATTAAGGAAATGTTCCGAACAAGCGTTTTCAGCCCGAGTGGAGCATTTTGACCGTTTTTTAAAAAACATCATTGTACATTGAAATTTCTGTTTGCGTATGCTTTAGAAGCAAGAATTAAGAGGACTACATTCATTATTTCAGCTGAAAAATGCTTAGTTTATGATTTATAGTCAACATTAATGTAATGTCCCAAACAAGCGTTTTCAGCCCGAGTGGAGCACATTTTGACCGTTTTTTTAAAAACATCATTGTACATTGAAATTTCTGCTTGCGTATGCTTTAGAAGCAAGAATTAAGAGGACTACATTCATTATTTCAGCTGAAAAATGCTTAGTTTATGATTTATAGTCAACATTAATGAAATGTCCCCAACAGCGTTTTCAGCCCGAGTGGAGCACATTTTGACTGTTTTTTTAAAAACATCATTGTACATTGAAATTTCTGCTTGCGAATGCTTTAGAAGCAAGAATTAAGAGGACTACATTCATTATTTCAGCTGAAAAATGCTTAGTTTTTGATTTGTAGTCAACATTAATGAAATGTCCCCAACAGCGTTTTCAGCCCGAGTGGAGCACATTTTGACCGTTTTTTAAAAAACATCATTGTACATTGAAATTTCTTTTTGCGTATGCTTTAGAAGCAAGAATTAAGAGGACTACATTCATTATTTCAGCTGAAAAATGCTTAGTTTATGATTTATAGTCAACATTAATGTAATGTCCCAAACAAGCGTTTTCAGCCCGAGTGGAGCACATTTTGACTGTTTTTTTAAAAACATCATTGTACATTGAAATTTCTGCTTGCGTATGCTTTAGAAGCAAGAATTAAGAGGACTACATTCATTATTTCAGCTGAAAAATGCTTAGTTTATGATTTATAGTCAACATTAATGTCATGTCCCAAACAAGCGTTTTCAGCCCGAGTGGAGCACATTTTGACTGTTTTTTTAAAAACATCATTGTACATTGAAATTTCTGCTTGCGTATGCTTTAGAAGCAAGAATTAAGAGGACTACATTCATTATTTCAGCTGAAAAATGCTTAGTTTATGATTTATAGTCAACATTAATGAAATAATCCAAACAAGCGTTTTCAGCCCGAGTGGAGCACATTTTGACCCTTTTTTTAAAAACATCATTGTACATTGAAATTTCTGCTTGCGTATGCTTTAGAAGCAAGAATTAAGAGGACTACATTCATTATTTCAGCTGAAAAATGCTTAGTTTATGATTTATAGTCAACATTAATGAAATGTCCCCAACAGCGTTTTCAGCCCGAGTGGAGCACATTTTGACTGTTTTTTTAAAAACATCATTGTACATTGAAATTTCTGCTTGCGAATGCTTTAGAAGCAAGAATTAAGAGGACTACATTCATTATTTCAGCTGAAAAATGCTTAGTTTTTGATTTGTAGTCAACATTAATGAAATGTCCCCAACAGCGTTTTCAGCCCGAGTGGAGCACATTTTGACTGTTTTTTTTAAAAACATCATTGTACATTGAAATTTCTGCTTGCGTATGCTTTAGAAGCAAGAATTAAGAGGACTACATTCATTATTTCAGCTGAAAAATGCTTAGTTTATGATTTATAGTCAACATTAAGGAAATGTTCCGAACAAGCGTTTTCAGCCCGAGTGGAGCACATTTTGACCGTTTTTTTAAAAACATCATTGTACATTGAAATTTCTGCTTGCGTATGCTTTAGAAGCAAGAATTAAGAGGACTACATTCGTTATTTCAGCTGAAAAATGCTTAGTTTATGATTTATAGTCAACATTAATGAAATGTCCCCAACAGCGTTTTCAGCCCGAGTGGAGCGCATTTTGACTGTTTTTTTTAAAAACATCATTGTACATTGAAATTTCTGCTTGCGTATGCTTTAGAAGCAAGAATTAAGAGGACTACATTCATTATTTCAGCTGAAAAATGCTTAGTTTATGATTTATAGTCAACATTAAGGAAATGTTCCGAACAAGCGTTTTCAGCCCGAGTGGAGCACATTTTGACCGTTTTTTTAAAAACATCATTGTACATTGAAATTTCTGCTTGCGTATGCTTTAGAAGCAAGAATTAAGAGGACTACATTCATTATTTCAGCTGAAAAATGCTTAGTTTATGATTTATAGTCAACATTAATGTCATGTCCCAAACAAGCGTTTTCAGCCCGAGTGGAGCACATTTTGACTGTTTTTTTAAAAACATCATTGTACATTGAAATTTCTGCTTGCGTATGCTTTAGAAGCAAGAATTAAGAGGACTACATTCATTATTTCAGCTGAAAAATGCTTAGTTTATGATTTATAGTCAACATTAATGTAATGTCCCAAACAAGCGTTTTCAGCCCGAGTGGAGCACATTTTGACCGTTTTTTTAAAAACATCATTGTACATTGAAATTTCTGCTTGCGTATGCTTTAGAAGCAAGAATTAAGAGGACTACATTCATTATTTCAGCTGAAAAATGCTTAGTTTATGATTTATAGTCAACATTAATGAAATGTTCCAAACAAGCGTTTTCAGCCCGAGTGGAGCACATTTTGACCCTTTTTTTAAAAACATCATTGTACATTGAAATTTCTGCTTGCGTATGCTTTAGAAGCAAGAATTAAGAGGACTACATTCATTATTTCAGCTGAAAAATGCTTAGTTTATGATTTATAGTCAACATTAATGTCATGTCCCAAACAAGCGTTTTCAGCCCGAGTGGAGCACATTTTGACTGTTTTTTTAAAAACATCATTGTACATTGAAATTTCTGCTTGCGTATGCTTTAGAAGCAAGAATTAAGAGGACTACATTCATTATTTCAGCTGAAAAATGCTTAGTTTATGATTTATAGTCAACATTAATGAAATGTTCCAAACAAGCGTTTTCAGCCCGAGTGGAGCACATTTTGACCCTTTTTTTAAAAACATCATTGTACATTGAAATTTCTGCTTGCGTATGCTTTAGAAGCAAGAATTAAGAGGACTACATTCATTATTTCAGCTGAAAAATGCTTAGTTTTTGATTTGTAGTCAACATTAATGAAATGTCCCCAACAGCGTTTTCAGCCCGAGTGGAGCGCATTTTGACTGTTTTTTTTTAAAACATCATTGTACATTGAAATTTCTGCTTGCGTATGCTTTAGAAGCAAGAATTAAGAGGACTACATTCATTATTTCAGCTGAAAAATGCTTAGTTTATGATTTATAGTCAACATTAAGGAAATGTTCCGAACAAGCGTTTTCAGCCCGAGTGGAGCACATTTTGACCGTTTTTTAAAAAACATCATTGTACATTGAAATTTCTTTTTGCGTATGCTTTAGAAGCAAGAATTAAGAGGACTACATTCATTATTTCAGCTGAAAAATGCTTAGTTTATGATTTATAGTCAACATTAATGTAATGTCCCAAACAAGCGTTTTCAGCCCGAGTGGAGCACATTTTGACTGTTTTTTTAAAAACATCATTGTACATTGAAATTTCTGCTTGCGTATGCTTTAGAAGCAAGAATTAAGAGGACTACATTCATTATTTCAGCTGAAAAATGCTTAGTTTATGATTTATAGTCAACATTAATGTCATGTCCCAAACAAGCGTTTTCAGCCCGAGTGGAGCACATTTTGACTGTTTTTTTAAAAACATCATTGTACATTGAAATTTCTGCTTGCGTATGCTTTAGAAGCAAGAATTAAGAGGACTACATTCATTATTTCAGCTGAAAAATGCTTAGTTTATGATTTATAGTCAACATTAATGAAATGTTCCAAACAAGCGTTTTCAGCCCGAGTGGAGCACATTTTGACCCTTTTTTTAAAAACATCATTGTACATTGAAATTTCTGCTTGCGTATGCTTTAGAAGCAAGAATTAAGAGGACTACATTCATTATTTCAGCTGAAAAATGCTTAGTTTTTGATTTGTAGTCAACATTAATGAAATGTCCCCAACAGCGTTTTCAGCCCGAGTGGAGCGCATTTTGACTGTTTTTTTTAAAAACATCATTGTACATTGAAATTTCTGCTTGCGTATGCTTTAGAAGCAAGAATTAAGAGGACTACATTCATTATTTCAGCTGAAAAATGCTTAGTTTATGATTTATAGTCAACATTAAGGAAATGTTCCGAACAAGCGTTTTCAGCCCGAGTGGAGCATTTTGACCGTTTTTTAAAAAACATCATTGTACATTGAAATTTCTGTTTGCGTATGCTTTAGAAGCAAGAATTAAGAGGACTACATTCATTATTTCAGCTGAAAAATGCTTAGTTTATGATTTATAGTCAACATTAATGTAATGTCCCAAACAAGCGTTTTCAGCCCGAGTGGAGCACATTTTGACCGTTTTTTTAAAAACATCATTGTACATTGAAATTTCTGCTTGCGTATGCTTTAGAAGCAAGAATTAAGAGGACTACATTCATTATTTCAGCTGAAAAATGCTTAGTTTATGATTTATAGTCAACATTAATGAAATAATCCAAACAAGCGTTTTCAGCCCGAGTGGAGCACATTTTGACCCTTTTTTTAAAAACATCATTGTACATTGAAATTTCTGCTTGCGTATGCTTTAGAAGCAAGAATTAAGAGGACTACATTCATTATTTCAGCTGAAAAATGCTTAGTTTTTGATTTGTAGTCAACATTAATGAAATGTCCCCAACAGCGTTTTCAGCCCGAGTGGAGCACATTTTGACCGTTTTTTTAAAAACATCATTGTACATTGAAATTTCTGCTTGCGTATGCTTTAGAAGCAAGAATTAAGAGGACTACATTCATTATTTCAGCTGAAAAATGCTTAGTTTATGATTTATAGTCAACATTAATGAAATGTCCCCAACAGCGTTTTCAGCCCGAGTGGAGCGCATTTTGACTGTTTTTTTTAAAAACATCATTGTACATTGAAATTTCTGCTTGCGTATGCTTTAGAAGCAAGAATTAAGAGGACTACATTCATTATTTCAGCTGAAAAATGCTTAGTTTATGATTTATAGTCAACATTAATGTAATGTCCCAAACAAGCGTTTTCAGCCCGAGTGGAGCACATTTTGACCGTTTTTTTAAAAACATCATTGTACATTGAAATTTCTGCTTGCGTATGCTTTAGAAGCAAGAATTAAGAGGACTACATTCATTATTTCAGCTGAAAAATGCTTAGTTTATGATTTATAGTCAACATTAATGAAATGTCCCCAACAGCGTTTTCAGCCCGAGTGGAGCACATTTTGACTGTTTTTTTAAAAACATCATTGTACATTGAAATTTCTGCTTGCGAATGCTTTAGAAGCAAGAATTAAGAGGACTACATTCATTATTTCAGCTGAAAAATGCTTAGTTTTTGATTTGTAGTCAACATTAATGAAATGTCCCCAACAGCGTTTTCAGCCCGAGTGGAGCACATTTTGACTGTTTTTTTAAAAACATCATTGTACATTGAAATTTCTGCTTGCGTATGCTTTAGAAGCAAGAATTAAGAGGACTACATTCATTATTTCAGCTGAAAAATGCTTAGTTTATGATTTATAGTCAACATTAATGAAATGTTCCAAACAAGCGTTTTCAGCCCGAGTGGAGCACATTTTGACCCTTTTTTTTAAAAACATCATTGTACATTGAAATTTCTGCTTGCGTATGCTTTAGAAGCAAGAATTAAGAGGACTACATTCATTATTTCAGCTGAAAAATGCTTAGTTTATGATTTATAGTCAACATTAATGTCATGTCCCAAACAAGCGTTTTCAGCCCGAGTGGAGCACATTTTGACTGTTTTTTTAAAAACATCATTGTACATTGAAATTTCTGCTTGCGTATGCTTTAGAAGCAAGAATTAAGAGGACTACATTCATTATTTCAGCTGAAAAATGCTTAGTTTATGATTTATAGTCAACATTAAGGAAATGTTCCGAACAAGCGTTTTCAGCCCGAGTGGAGCACATTTTGACCGTTTTTTAAAAAACATCATTGTACATTGAAATTTCTTTTTGCGTATGCTTTAGAAGCAAGAATTAAGAGGACTACATTCATTATTTCAGCTGAAAAATGCTTAGTTTATGATTTATAGTCAACATTAATGTAATGTCCCAAACAAGCGTTTTCAGCCCGAGTGGAGCACATTTTGACTGTTTTTTTAAAAACATCATTGTACATTGAAATTTCTGCTTGCGTATGCTTTAGAAGCAAGAATTAAGAGGACTACATTCATTATTTCAGCTGAAAAATGCTTAGTTTATGATTTATAGTCAACATTAATGTCATGTCCCAAACAAGCGTTTTCAGCCCGAGTGGAGCACATTTTGACTGTTTTTTTAAAAACATCATTGTACATTGAAATTTCTGCTTGCGTATGCTTTAGAAGCAAGAATTAAGAGGACTACATTCATTATTTCAGCTGAAAAATGCTTAGTTTTTGATTTGTAGTCAACATTAATGAAATGTCCCCAACAGCGTTTTCAGCCCGAGTGGAGCACATTTTGACTGTTTTTTTTAAAAACATCATTGTACATTGAAATTTCTGCTTGCGTATGCTTTAGAAGCAAGAATTATGAGGACTACATTCATTATTTCAGCTGAAAAATGCTTAGTTTATGATTTATAGTCAACATTAAGGAAATGTTCCGAACAAGCGTTTTCAGCCCGAGTGGAGCACATTTTGACCGTTTTTTTAAAAACATCATTGTACATTGAAATTTCTGCTTGCGTATGCTTTAGAAGCAAGAATTAAGAGGACTACATTCATTATTTCAGCTGAAAAATGCTTAGTTTATGATTTATAGTCAACATTAATGAAATGTCCCCAACAGCGTTTTCAGCCCGAGTGGAGCGCATTTTGACTGTTTTTTTTAAAAACATCATTGTACATTGAAATTTCTGCTTGCGTATGCTTTAGAAGCAAGAATTAAGAGGACTACATTCATTATTTCAGCTGAAAAATGCTTAGTTTATGATTTATAGTCAACATTAATGAAATGTCCCCAACAGCGTTTTCAGCCCGAGTGGAGCACATTTTGACTGTTTTTTTTAAAAACATCATTGTACATTGAAATTTTTGCTTGCGTATGCTTTAGAAGCAAGAATTAAGAGGACTACATTCATTATTTCAGCTGAAAAATGCTTAGTTTATGATTTATAGTCAACATTAAGGAAATGTTCCGAACAAGCGTTTTCAGCCCGAGTGGAGCACATTTTGACCGTTTTTTAAAAAACATCATTGTACATTGAAATTTCTTTTTGCGTATGCTTTAGAAGCAAGAATTAAGAGGACTACATTCATTATTTCAGCTGAAAAATGCTTAGTTTATGATTTATAGTCAACATTAATGTAATGTCCCAAACAAGCGTTTTCAGCCCGAGTGGAGCACATTTTGACTGTTTTTTTAAAAACATCATTGTACATTGAAATTTCTGCTTGCGTATGCTTTAGAAGCAAGAATTAAGAGGACTACATTCATTATTTCAGCTGAAAAATGCTTAGTTTATGATTTATAGTCAACATTAATGTCATGTCCCAAACAAGCGTTTTCAGCCCGAGTGGAGCACATTTTGACTGTTTTTTTAAAAACATCATTGTACATTGAAATTTCTGCTTGCGTATGCTTTAGAAGCAAGAATTAAGAGGACTACATTCATTATTTCAGCTGAAAAATGCTTAGTTTATGATTTATAGTCAACATTAATGAAATGTTCCAAACAAGCGTTTTCAGCCCGAGTGGAGCACATTTTGACCCTTTTTTTAAAAACATCATTGTACATTGAAATTTCTGCTTGCGTATGCTTTAGAAGCAAGAATTAAGAGGACTACATTCATTATTTCAGCTGAAAAATGCTTAGTTTTTGATTTGTAGTCAACATTAATGAAATGTCCCCAACAGCGTTTTCAGCCCGAGTGGAGCGCATTTTGACTGTTTTTTTTAAAAACATCATTGTACATTGAAATTTCTGCTTGCGTATGCTTTAGAAGCAAGAATTAAGAGGACTACATTCATTATTTCAGCTGAAAAATGCTTAGTTTATGATTTATAGTCAACATTAAGGAAATGTTCCGAACAAGCGTTTTCAGCCCGAGTGGAGCATTTTGACCGTTTTTTAAAAAACATCATTGTACATTGAAATTTCTGTTTGCGTATGCTTTAGAAGCAAGAATTAAGAGGACTACATTCATTATTTCAGCTGAAAAATGCTTAGTTTATGATTTATAGTCAACATTAATGTAATGTCCCAAACAAGCGTTTTCAGCCCGAGTGGAGCACATTTTGACCGTTTTTTTAAAAACATCATTGTACATTGAAATTTCTGCTTGCGTATGCTTTAGAAGCAAGAATTAAGAGGACTACATTCATTATTTCAGCTGAAAAATGCTTAGTTTATGATTTATAGTCAACATTAATGAAATAATCCAAACAAGCGTTTTCAGCCCGAGTGGAGCACATTTTGACCCTTTTTTTAAAAACATCATTGTACATTGAAATTTCTGCTTGCGTATGCTTTAGAAGCAAGAATTAAGAGGACTACATTCATTATTTCAGCTGAAAAATGCTTAGTTTTTGATTTGTAGTCAACATTAATGAAATGTCCCCAACAGCGTTTTCAGCCCGAGTGGAGCACATTTTGACCGTTTTTTTAAAAACATCATTGTACATTGAAATTTCTGCTTGCGTATGCTTTAGAAGCAAGAATTAAGAGGACTACATTCATTATTTCAGCTGAAAAATGCTTAGTTTATGATTTATAGTCAACATTAATGAAATGTCCCCAACAGCGTTTTCAGCCCGAGTGGAGCGCATTTTGACTGTTTTTTTTAAAAACATCATTGTACATTGAAATTTCTGCTTGCGTATGCTTTAGAAGCAAGAATTAAGAGGACTACATTCATTATTTCAGCTGAAAAATGCTTAGTTTATGATTTATAGTCAACATTAATGTAATGTCCCAAACAAGCGTTTTCAGCCCGAGTGGAGCACATTTTGACCGTTTTTTTAAAAACATCATTGTACATTGAAATTTCTGCTTGCGTATGCTTTAGAAGCAAGAATTAAGAGGACTACATTCATTATTTCAGCTGAAAAATGCTTAGTTTATGATTTATAGTCAACATTAATGAAATGTCCCCAACAGCGTTTTCAGCCCGAGTGGAGCACATTTTGACTGTTTTTTTAAAAACATCATTGTACATTGAAATTTCTGCTTGCGAATGCTTTAGAAGCAAGAATTAAGAGGACTACATTCATTATTTCAGCTGAAAAATGCTTAGTTTTTGATTTGTAGTCAACATTAATGAAATGTCCCCAACAGCGTTTTCAGCCCGAGTGGAGCACATTTTGACTGTTTTTTTAAAAACATCATTGTACATTGAAATTTCTGCTTGCGTATGCTTTAGAAGCAAGAATTAAGAGGACTACATTCATTATTTCAGCTGAAAAATGCTTAGTTTATGATTTATAGTCAACATTAATGAAATGTTCCAAACAAGCGTTTTCAGCCCGAGTGGAGCACATTTTGACCCTTTTTTTTAAAAACATCATTGTACATTGAAATTTCTGCTTGCGTATGCTTTAGAAGCAAGAATTAAGAGGACTACATTCATTATTTCAGCTGAAAAATGCTTAGTTTATGATTTATAGTCAACATTAATGTCATGTCCCAAACAAGCGTTTTCAGCCCGAGTGGAGCACATTTTGACTGTTTTTTTAAAAACATCATTGTACATTGAAATTTCTGCTTGCGTATGCTTTAGAAGCAAGAATTAAGAGGACTACATTCATTATTTCAGCTGAAAAATGCTTAGTTTATGATTTATAGTCAACATTAAGGAAATGTTCCGAACAAGCGTTTTCAGCCCGAGTGGAGCACATTTTGACCGTTTTTTAAAAAACATCATTGTACATTGAAATTTCTTTTTGCGTATGCTTTAGAAGCAAGAATTAAGAGGACTACATTCATTATTTCAGCTGAAAAATGCTTAGTTTATGATTTATAGTCAACATTAATGTAATGTCCCAAACAAGCGTTTTCAGCCCGAGTGGAGCACATTTTGACTGTTTTTTTAAAAACATCATTGTACATTGAAATTTCTGCTTGCGTATGCTTTAGAAGCAAGAATTAAGAGGACTACATTCATTATTTCAGCTGAAAAATGCTTAGTTTATGATTTATAGTCAACATTAATGTCATGTCCCAAACAAGCGTTTTCAGCCCGAGTGGAGCACATTTTGACTGTTTTTTTAAAAACATCATTGTACATTGAAATTTCTGCTTGCGTATGCTTTAGAAGCAAGAATTAAGAGGACTACATTCATTATTTCAGCTGAAAAATGCTTAGTTTTTGATTTGTAGTCAACATTAATGAAATGTCCCCAACAGCGTTTTCAGCCCGAGTGGAGCACATTTTGACTGTTTTTTTTAAAAACATCATTGTACATTGAAATTTCTGCTTGCGTATGCTTTAGAAGCAAGAATTATGAGGACTACATTCATTATTTCAGCTGAAAAATGCTTAGTTTATGATTTATAGTCAACATTAAGGAAATGTTCCGAACAAGCGTTTTCAGCCCGAGTGGAGCACATTTTGACCGTTTTTTTAAAAACATCATTGTACATTGAAATTTCTGCTTGCGTATGCTTTAGAAGCAAGAATTAAGAGGACTACATTCATTATTTCAGCTGAAAAATGCTTAGTTTATGATTTATAGTCAACATTAATGAAATGTCCCCAACAGCGTTTTCAGCCCGAGTGGAGCGCATTTTGACTGTTTTTTTTAAAAACATCATTGTACATTGAAATTTCTGCTTGCGTATGCTTTAGAAGCAAGAATTAAGAGGACTACATTCATTATTTCAGCTGAAAAATGCTTAGTTTATGATTTATAGTCAACATTAAGGAAATGTTCCGAACAAGCGTTTTCAGCCCGAGTGGAGCACATTTTGACCGTTTTTTTAAAAACATCATTGTACATTGAAATTTCTGCTTGCGTATGCTTTAGAAGCAAGAATTAAGAGGACTACATTCATTATTTCAGCTGAAAAATGCTTAGTTTATGATTTATAGTCAACATTAATGTCATGTCCCAAACAAGCGTTTTCAGCCCGAGTGGAGCACATTTTGACTGTTTTTTTAAAAACATCATTGTACATTGAAATTTCTGCTTGCGTATGCTTTAGAAGCAAGAATTAAGAGGACTACATTCATTATTTCAGCTGAAAAATGCTTAGTTTATGATTTATAGTCAACATTAATGTAATGTCCCAAACAAGCGTTTTCAGCCCGAGTGGAGCACATTTTGACCGTTTTTTTAAAAACATCATTGTACATTGAAATTTCTGCTTGCGTATGCTTTAGAAGCAAGAATTAAGAGGACTACATTCATTATTTCAGCTGAAAAATGCTTAGTTTATGATTTATAGTCAACATTAATGAAATGTCCCCAACAGCGTTTTCAGCCCGAGTGGAGCGCATTTTGACTGTTTTTTTTAAAAACATCATTGTACATTGAAATTTCTGCTTGCGTATGCTTTAGAAGCAAGAATTAAGAGGACTACATTCATTATTTCAGCTGAAAAATGCTTAGTTTTTGATTTGTAGTCAACATTAATGAAATGTCCCCAACAGCGTTTTCAGCCCGAGTGGAGCACATTTTGACTGTTTTTTTTAAAAACATCATTGTACATTGAAATTTCTGCTTGCGTATGCTTTGGAAGCAAGAATTAAGAGGACTACATTCATTATTTCAGCTGAAAAATGCTTAGTTTATGATTTATAGTCAACATTAATGAAATGTTCCAAACAAGCGTTTTCAGCCCGAGTGGAGCACATTTTGACCCTTTTTTTAAAAACATCATTGTACATTGAAATTTCTGCTTGCGTATGCTTTAGAAGCAAGAATTAAGAGGACTACATTCATTATTTCAGCTGAAAAATGCTTAGTTTTTGATTTGTAGTCAACATTAATGAAATGTCCCCAACAGCGTTTTCAGCCCGAGTGGAGCGCATTTTGACTGTTTTTTTTAAAAACATCATTGTACATTGAAATTTCTGCTTGCGTATGCTTTAGAAGCAAGAATTAAGAGGACTACATTCATTATTTCAGCTGAAAAATGCTTAGTTTATGATTTATAGTCAACTTTAAGGAAATGTTCCGAACAAGCGTTTTCAGCCCGAGTGGAGCACATTTTGACCGTTTTTTAAAAAACATCATTGTACATTGAAATTTCTGCTTGCGTATGCTTTAGAAGCAAGAATTAAGAGGACTACATTCATTATTTCAGCTGAAAAATGCTTAGTTTATGATTTATAGTCAACATTAATGAAATGTCCCCAACAGCGTTTTCAGCCCGAGTGGAGCACATTTTGACTGTTTTTTTAAAAACATCATTGTACATTGAAATTTCTGCTTGCGAATGCTTTAGAAGCAAGAATTAAGAGGACTACATTCATTATTTCAGCTGAAAAATGCTTAGTTTTTGATTTGTAGTCAACATTAATGAAATGTCCCCAACAGCGTTTTCAGCCCGAGTGGAGCACATTTTGACTGTTTTTTTAAAAACATCATTGTACATTGAAATTTCTGCTTGCGTATGCTTTAGAAGCAAGAATTAAGAGGACTACATTCATTATTTCAGCTGAAAAATGCTTAGTTTTTGATTTGTAGTCAACATTAATGAAATGTCCCCAACAGCGTTTTCAGCCCGAGTGGAGCACATTTTGACTGTTTTTTTTAAAAACATCATTGTACATTGAAATTTCTGCTTGCGTATGCTTTAGAAGCAAGAATTAAGAGGACTACATTCATTATTTCAGCTGAAAAATGCTTAGTTTATGATTTATAGTCAACATTAAGGAAATGTTCCGAACAAGCGTTTTCAGCCCGAGTGGAGCACATTTTGACCGTTTTTTTAAAAACATCATTGTACATTGAAATTTCTGCTTGCGTATGCTTTAGAAGCAAGAATTAAGAGGACTACATTCATTATTTCAGCTGAAAAATGCTTAGTTTATGATTTATAGTCAACATTAATGTCATGTCCCAAACAAGCGTTTTCAGCCCGAGTGGAGCACATTTTGACTGTTTTTTTAAAAACATCATTGTACATTGAAATTTCTGCTTGCGTATGCTTTAGAAGCAAGAATTAAGAGGACTACATTCATTATTTCAGCTGAAAAATGCTTAGTTTATGATTTATAGTCAACATTAATGAAATGTTCCAAACAAGCGTTTTCAGCCCGAGTGGAGCACATTTTGACCCTTTTTTTTAAAAACATCATTGTACATTGAAATTTCTGCTTGCGTATGCTTTAGAAGCAAGAATTAAGAGGACTACATTCATTATTTCAGCTGAAAAATGCTTAGTTTATGATTTATAGTCAACATTAATGTCATGTCCCAAACAAGCGTTTTCAGCCCGAGTGGAGCACATTTTGACTGTTTTTTTAAAAACATCATTGTACATTGAAATTTCTGCTTGCGTATGCTTTAGAAGCAAGAATTAAGAGGACTACATTCATTATTTCAGCTGAAAAATGCTTAGTTTATGATTTATAGTCAACATTAAGGAAATGTTCCGAACAAGCGTTTTCAGCCCGAGTGGAGCACATTTTGACCGTTTTTTAAAAAACATCATTGTACATTGAAATTTCTTTTTGCGTATGCTTTAGAAGCAAGAATTAAGAGGACTACATTCATTATTTCAGCTGAAAAATGCTTAGTTTATGATTTATAGTCAACATTAATGTAATGTCCCAAACAAGCGTTTTCAGCCCGAGTGGAGCACATTTTGACTGTTTTTTTAAAAACATCATTGTACATTGAAATTTCTGCTTGCGTATGCTTTAGAAGCAAGAATTAAGAGGACTACATTCATTATTTCAGCTGAAAAATGCTTAGTTTATGATTTATAGTCAACATTAATGTCATGTCCCAAACAAGCGTTTTCAGCCCGAGTGGAGCACATTTTGACTGTTTTTTTAAAAACATCATTGTACATTGAAATTTCTGCTTGCGTATGCTTTAGAAGCAAGAATTAAGAGGACTACATTCATTATTTCAGCTGAAAAATGCTTAGTTTTTGATTTGTAGTCAACATTAATGAAATGTCCCCAACAGCGTTTTCAGCCCGAGTGGAGCACATTTTGACTGTTTTTTTTAAAAACATCATTGTACATTGAAATTTCTGCTTGCGTATGCTTTAGAAGCAAGAATTAAGAGGACTACATTCATTATTTCAGCTGAAAAATGCTTAGTTTATGATTTATAGTCAACATTAAGGAAATGTTCCGAACAAGCGTTTTCAGCCCGAGTGGAGCACATTTTGACCGTTTTTTTAAAAACATCATTGTACATTGAAATTTCTGCTTGCGTATGCTTTAGAAGCAAGAATTAAGAGGACTACATTCATTATTTCAGCTGAAAAATGCTTAGTTTATGATTTATAGTCAACATTAATGAAATGTCCCCAACAGCGTTTTTAGCCCGAGTGGAGCGCATTTTGACTGTTTTTTTTAAAAACATCATTGTACATTGAAATTTCTGCTTGCGTATGCTTTAGAAGCAAGAATTAAGAGGACTACATTCATTATTTCAGCTGAAAAATGCTTACTTTATGATTTATAGTCAACATTAAGGAAATGTTCCGAACAAGCGTTTTCAGCCCGAGTGGAGCACATTTTGACCGTTTTTTTAAAAACATCATTGTACATTGAAATTTCTGCTTGCGTATGCTTTAGAAGCAAGAATTAAGAGGACTACATTCATTATTTCAGCTGAAAAATGCTTAGTTTATGATTTATAGTCAACATTAATGTCATGTCCCAAACAAGCGTTTTCAGCCCGAGTGGAGCACATTTTGACTGTTTTTTTAAAAACATCATTGTACATTGAAATTTCTGCTTGCGTATGCTTTAGAAGCAAGAATTAAGAGGACTACATTCATTATTTCAGCTGAAAAATGCTTAGTTTATGATTTATAGTCAACATTAATGTAATGTCCCAAACAAGCGTTTTCAGCCCGAGTGGAGCACATTTTGACCGTTTTTTTAAAAACATCATTGTACATTGAAATTTCTGCTTGCGTATGCTTTAGAAGCAAGAATTAAGAGGACTACATTCATTATTTCAGCTGAAAAATGCTTAGTTTATGATTTATAGTCAACATTAATGAAATGTCCCCAACAGCGTTTTCAGCCCGAGTGGAGCGCATTTTGACTGTTTTTTTTAAAAACATCATTGTACATTGAAATTTCTGCTTGCGTATGCTTTAGAAGCAAGAATTAAGAGGACTACATTCATTATTTCAGCTGAAAAATGCTTAGTTTTTGATTTGTAGTCAACATTAATGAAATGTCCCCAACAGCGTTTTCAGCCCGAGTGGAGCACATTTTGACTGTTTTTTTTAAAAACATCATTGTACATTGAAATTTCTGCTTGCGTATGCTTTGGAAGCAAGAATTAAGAGGACTACATTCATTATTTCAGCTGAAAAATGCTTAGTTTATGATTTATAGTCAACATTAATGAAATGTTCCAAACAAGCGTTTTCAGCCCGAGTGGAGCACATTTTGACCCTTTTTTTAAAAACATCATTGTACATTGAAATTTCTGCTTGCGTATGCTTTAGAAGCAAGAATTAAGAGGACTACATTCATTATTTCAGCTGAAAAATGCTTAGTTTTTGATTTGTAGTCAACATTAATGAAATGTCCCCAACAGCGTTTTCAGCCCGAGTGGAGCGCATTTTGACTGTTTTTTTTAAAAACATCATTGTACATTGAAATTTCTGCTTGCGTATGCTTTAGAAGCAAGAATTAAGAGGACTACATTCATTATTTCAGCTGAAAAATGCTTAGTTTATGATTTATAGTCAACTTTAAGGAAATGTTCCGAACAAGCGTTTTCAGCCCGAGTGGAGCACATTTTGACCGTTTTTTAAAAAACATCATTGTACATTGAAATTTCTGCTTGCGTATGCTTTAGAAGCAAGAATTAAGAGGACTACATTCATTATTTCAGCTGAAAAATGCTTAGTTTATGATTTATAGTCAACATTAATGAAATGTCCCCAACAGCGTTTTCAGCCCGAGTGGAGCACATTTTGACTGTTTTTTTAAAAACATCATTGTACATTGAAATTTCTGCTTGCGAATGCTTTAGAAGCAAGAATTAAGAGGACTACATTCATTATTTCAGCTGAAAAATGCTTAGTTTTTGATTTGTAGTCAACATTAATGAAATGTCCCCAACAGCGTTTTCAGCCCGAGTGGAGCACATTTTGACTGTTTTTTTAAAAACATCATTGTACATTGAAATTTCTGCTTGCGTATGCTTTAGAAGCAAGAATTAAGAGGACTACATTCATTATTTCAGCTGAAAAATGCTTAGTTTTTGATTTGTAGTCAACATTAATGAAATGTCCCCAACAGCGTTTTCAGCCCGAGTGGAGCACATTTTGACTGTTTTTTTTAAAAACATCATTGTACATTGAAATTTCTGCTTGCGTATGCTTTAGAAGCAAGAATTAAGAGGACTACATTCATTATTTCAGCTGAAAAATGCTTAGTTTATGATTTATAGTCAACATTAAGGAAATGTTCCGAACAAGCGTTTTCAGCCCGAGTGGAGCACATTTTGACCGTTTTTTTAAAAACATCATTGTACATTGAAATTTCTGCTTGCGTATGCTTTAGAAGCAAGAATTAAGAGGACTACATTCATTATTTCAGCTGAAAAATGCTTAGTTTATGATTTATAGTCAACATTAATGTCATGTCCCAAACAAGCGTTTTCAGCCCGAGTGGAGCACATTTTGACTGTTTTTTTAAAAACATCATTGTACATTGAAATTTCTGCTTGCGTATGCTTTAGAAGCAAGAATTAAGAGGACTACATTCATTATTTCAGCTGAAAAATGCTTAGTTTATGATTTATAGTCAACATTAATGTAATGTCCCAAACAAGCGTTTTCAGCCCGAGTGGAGCACATTTTGACCGTTTTTTTAAAAACATCATTGTACATTGAAATTTCTGCTTGCGTATGCTTTAGAAGCAAGAATTAAGAGGACTACATTCATTATTTCAGCTGAAAAATGCTTAGTTTATGATTTATAGTCAACATTAATGAAATGTCCCCAACAGCGTTTTCAGCCCGAGTGGAGCGCATTTTGACTGTTTTTTTTAAAAACATCATTGTACATTGAAATTTCTGCTTGCGTATGCTTTAGAAGCAAGAATTAAGAGGACTACATTCATTATTTCAGCTGAAAAATGCTTAGTTTATGATTTATAGTCAACATTAAGGAAATGTTCCGAACAAGCGTTTTCAGCCCGAGTGGAGCACATTTTGACCGTTTTTTAAAAAACATCATTGTACATTGAAATTTCTGTTTGCGTATGCTTTAGAAGCAAGAATTAAGAGGACTACATTCATTATTTCAGCTGAAAAATGCTTAGTTTATGATTTATAGTCAACATTAATGTAATGTCCCAAACAAGCGTTTTCAGCCCGAGTGGAGCACATTTTGACCGTTTTTTTAAAAACATCATTGTACATTGAAATTTCTGCTTGCGTATGCTTTAGAAGCAAGAATTAAGAGGACTACATTCATTATTTCAGCTGAAAAATGCTTAGTTTATGATTTATAGTCAACATTAATGAAATGTCCCCAACAGCGTTTTCAGCCCGAGTGGAGCACATTTTGACTGTTTTTTTAAAAACATCATTGTACATTGAAATTTCTGCTTGCGAATGCTTTAGAAGCAAGAATTAAGAGGACTACATTCATTATTTCAGCTGAAAAATGCTTAGTTTTTGATTTGTAGTCAACATTAATGAAATGTCCCCAACAGCGTTTTCAGCCCGAGTGGAGCACATTTTGACTGTTTTTTTTAAAAACATCATTGTACATTGAAATTTCTGCTTGCGTATGCTTTAGAAGCAAGAATTAAGAGGACTACATTCATTATTTCAGCTGAAAAATGCTTAGTTTATGATTTATAGTCAACATTAAGGAAATGTTCCGAACAAGCGTTTTCAGCCCGAGTGGAGCACATTTTGACCGTTTTTTTAAAAACATCATTGTACATTGAAATTTCTGCTTGCGTATGCTTTAGAAGCAAGAATTAAGAGGACTACATTCATTATTTCAGCTGAAAAATGCTTAGTTTATGATTTATAGTCAACATTAATGAAATGTCCCCAACAGCGTTTTCAGCCCGAGTGGAGCGCATTTTGACTGTTTTTTTTAAAAACATCATTGTACATTGAAATTTCTGCTTGCGTATGCTTTAGAAGCAAGAATTAAGAGGACTACATTCATTATTTCAGCTGAAAAATGCTTACTTTATGATTTATAGTCAACATTAAGGAAATGTTCCGAACAAGCGTTTTCAGCCCGAGTGGAGCACATTTTGACCGTTTTTTTAAAAACATCATTGTACATTGAAATTTCTGCTTGCCTATGCTTTAGAAGCAAGAATTAAGAGGACTACATTCATTATTTCAGCTGAAAAATGCTTAGTTTATGATTTATAGTCAACATTAATGTCATGTCCCAAACAAGCGTTTTCAGCCCGAGTGGAGCACATTTTGACTGTTTTTTTAAAAACATCATTGTACATTGAAATTTCTGCTTGCGTATGCTTTAGAAGCAAGAATTAAGAGGACTACATTCATTATTTCAGCTGAAAAATGCTTAGTTTATGATTTATAGTCAACATTAATGAAATGTCCCCAACAGCGTTTTCAGCCCGAGTGGAGCACATTTTGACTGTTTTTTTAAAAACATCATTGTACATTGAAATTTCTGCTTGCGAATGCTTTAGAAGCAAGAATTAAGAGGACTACATTCATTATTTCAGCTGAAAAATGCTTAGTTTTTGATTTGTAGTCAACATTAATGAAATGTCCCCAACAGCGTTTTCAGCCCGAGTGGAGCACATTTTGACTGTTTTTTTTAAAAACATCATTGTACATTGAAATTTCTGCTTGCGTATGCTTTAGAAGCAAGAATTAAGAGGACTACATTCATTATTTCAGCTGAAAAATGCTTAGTTTATGATTTATAGTCAACATTAAGGAAATGTTCCGAACAAGCGTTTTCAGCCCGAGTGGAGCACATTTTGACCGTTTTTTTAAAAACATCATTGTACATTGAAATTTCTGCTTGCGTATGCTTTAGAAGCAAGAATTAAGAGGACTACATTCATTATTTCAGCTGAAAAATGCTTAGTTTATGATTTATAGTCAACATTAATGAAATGTCCCCAACAGCGTTTTCAGCCCGAGTGGAGCGCATTTTGACTGTTTTTTTTAAAAACATCATTGTACATTGAAATTTCTGCTTGCGTATGCTTTAGAAGCAAGAATTAAGAGGACTACATTCATTATTTCAGCTGAAAAATGCTTAGTTTATGATTTATAGTCAACATTAAGGAAATGTTCCGAACAAGCGTTTTCAGCCCGAGTGGAGCACATTTTGACCGTTTTTTTAAAAACATCATTGTACATTGAAATTTCTGCTTGCGTATGCTTTAGAAGCAAGAATTAAGAGGACTACATTCATTATTTCAGCTGAAAAATGCTTAGTTTATGATTTATAGTCAACATTAATGTCATGTCCCAAACAAGCGTTTTCAGCCCGAGTGGAGCACATTTTGACTGTTTTTTTAAAAACATCATTGTACATTGAAATTTCTGCTTGCGTATGCTTTAGAAGCAAGAATTAGGAGGACTACATTCATTATTTCAGCTGAAAAATGCTTAGTTTATGATTTATAGTCAACATTAATGTAATGTCCCAAACAAGCGTTTTCAGCCCGAGTGGAGCACATTTTGACCGTTTTTTTAAAAACATCATTGTACATTGAAATTTCTGCTTGCGTATGCTTTAGAAGCAAGAATTAAGAGGACTACATTCATTATTTCAGCTGAAAAATGCTTAGTTTATGATTTATAGTCAACATTAATGAAATGTCCCCAACAGCGTTTTCAGCCCGAGTGGAGCGCATTTTGACTGTTTTTTTTAAAAACATCATTGTACATTGAAATTTCTGCTTGCGTATGCTTTAGAAGCAAGAATTAAGAGGACTACATTCATTATTTCAGCTGAAAAATGCTTAGTTTTTGATTTGTAGTCAACATTAATGAAATGTCCCCAACAGCGTTTTCAGCCCGAGTGGAGCACATTTTGACTGTTTTTTTTAAAAACATCATTGTACATTGAAATTTCTGCTTGCGTATGCTTTAGAAGCAAGAATTAGGAGGACTACATTCATTATTTCAGCTGAAAAATGCTTAGTTTATGATTTATAGTCAACATTAATGAAATGTTCCAAACAAGCGTTTTCAGCCCGAGTGGAGCACATTTTGACCCTTTTTTTAAAAACATCATTGTACATTGAAATTTCTGCTTGCGTATGCTTTAGAAGCAAGAATTAAGAGGACTACATTCATTATTTCAGCTGAAAAATGCTTAGTTTATGATTTATAGTCAACATTAATGTCATGTCCCAAACAAGCGTTTTCAGCCCGAGTGGAGCACATTTTGACTGTTTTTTTAAAAACATCATTGTACATTGAAATTTCTGCTTGCGTATGCTTTAGAAGCAAGAATTAAGAGGACTACATTCATTATTTCAGCTGAAAAATGCTTAGTTTATGATTTATAGTCAACATTAAGGAAATGTTCCGAACAAGCGTTTTCAGCCCGAGTGGAGCACATTTTGACCGTTTTTTAAAAAACATCATTGTACATTGAAATTTCTGCTTGCGTATGCTTTAGAAGCAAGAATTAAGAGGACTACATTCATTATTTCAGCTGAAAAATGCTTAGTTTATGATTTATAGTCAACATTAAGGAAATGTTCCGAACAAGCGTTTCCAGCCCGAGTGGAGCACATTTTGACCGTTTTTTTAAAAACATCATTGTACATTGAAATTTCTGCTTGCGTATGCTTTAGAAGCAAGAATTAAGAGGACTACATTCATTATTTCAGCTGAAAAATGCTTAGTTTATGATTTATAGTCAACATTAATGAAATGTCCCCAACAGCGTTTTCAGCCCGAGTGGAGCACATTTTGACTGTTTTTTTAAAAACATCATTGTACATTGAAATTTCTGCTTGCGTATGCTTTAGAAGCAAGAATTAAGAGGACTACATTCATTATTTCAGCTGAAAAATGCTTAGTTTATGATTTATAGTCAACATTAATGAAATGTCCCCAACAGCGTTTTCAGCCCGAGTGGAGCACATTTTGACTGTTTTTTTAAAAACATCATTGTACATTGAAATTTCTGCTTGCGTATGCTTTAGAAGCAAGAATTAAGAGGACTACATTCATTATTTCAGCTGAAAAATGCTTAGTTTTTGATTTGTAGTCAACATTAATGAAATGTCCCCAACAGCGTTTTCAGCCCGAGTGGAGCACATTTTGACTGTTTTTTTAAAAACATCATTGTACATTGAAATTTCTGCTTGCGTATGCTTTAGAAGCAAGAATTAAGAGGACTACATTCATTATTTCAGCTGAAAAATGCTTAGTTTATGATTTATAGTCAACATTAAGGAAATGTTCCGAACAAGCGTTTTCAGCCCGAGTGGAGCACATTTTGACCGTTTTTTTAAAAACATCATTGTACATTGAAATTTCTGCTTGCGTATGCTTTAGAAGCAAGAATTAAGAGGACTACATTCATTATTTCAGCTGAAAAATGCTTAGTTTATGATTTATAGTCAACATTAATGAAATGTCCCCAACAGCGTTTTCAGCCCGAGTGGAGCGCATTTTGACTGTTTTTTTTAAAAACATCATTGTACATTGAAATTTCTGCTTGCGTATGCTTTAGAAGCAAGAATTAAGAGGACTACATTCATTATTTCAGCTGAAAAATGCTTAGTTTATGATTTATAGTCAACATTAAGGAAATGTTCCGAACAAGCGTTTTCAGCCCGAGTGGAGCACATTTTGACCGTTTTTTTAAAAACATCATTGTACATTGAAATTTCTGTTTGCGTATGCTTTAGAAGCAAGAATTAAGAGGACTACATTCATTATTTCAGCTGAAAAATGCTTAGTTTATGATTTATAGTCAACATTAATGTAATGTCCCAAACAAGCGTTTTCAGCCCGAGTGGAGCACATTTTGACTGTTTTTTTAAAAACATCATTGTACATTGAAATTTCTGCTTGCGTATGCTTTAGAAGCAAGAATTAAGAGGACTACATTCATTATTTCAGCTGAAAAATGCTTAGTTTATGATTTATAGTCAACATTAATGAAATGTCCCCAACAGCGTTTTCAGCCCGAGTGGAGCACATTTTGACTGTTTTTTTAAAAACATCATTGTACATTGAAATTTCTGCTTGCGTATGCTTTAGAAGCAAGAATTAAGAGGACTACATTCATTATTTCAGCTGAAAAATGCTTAGTTTATGATTTATAGTCAACATTAATGTCATGTCCCAAACAAGCGTTTTCAGCCCGAGTGGAGCACATTTTGACTGTTTTTTTAAAAACATCATTGTACATTGAAATTTCTGCTTGCGTATGCTTTAGAAGCAAGAATTAAGAGGACTACATTCATTATTTCAGCTGAAAAATGCTTAGTTTATGATTTATAGTCAACATTAAGGAAATGTTCCAAACAAGCGTTTTCAGCCCGAGTGGAGCACATTTTGACCCTTTTTTTAAAAACATCATTGTACATTGAAATTTCTGCTTGCGTATGCTTAAGAAGCAAGAATTAAGAGGACTACATTCATTATTTCAGCTGAAAAATGCTTAGTTTATGATTTATAGTCAACATTAATGTCATGTCCCAAACAAGCGTTTTCAGCCCGAGTGGAGCACATTTTGACTGTTTTTTTAAAAACATCATTGTACATTGAAATTTCTGCTTGCGTATGCTTTAGAAGCAAGAATTAAGAGGACTACATTCATTATTTCAGCTGAAAAATGCTTAGTTTATGATTTATAGTCAACATTAATGAAATGTTCCAAACAAGCGTTTTCAGCCCGAGTGGAGCACATTTTGACCCTTTTTTTAAAAACATCATTGTACATTGAAATTTCTGCTTGCGTATGCTTTAGAAGCAAGAATTAAGAGGACTACATTCATTATTTCAGCTGAAAAATGCTTAGTTTATGATTTATAGTCAACATTAATGTCATGTCCCAAACAAGCGTTTTCAGCCCGAGTGGAGCACATTTTGACTGTTTTTTTAAAAACATCATTGTACATTGAAATTTCTGCTTGCGTATGCTTTAGAAGCAAGAATTAAGAGGACTACATTCATTATTTCAGCTGAAAAATGCTTAGTTTATGATTTATAGTCAACATTAATGAAATGTTCCAAACAAGCGTTTTCAGCCCGAGTGGAGCACATTTTGACCCTTTTTTTAAAAAGATCATTGTACATTGAAATTTCTGCTTGCGTATGCTTTAGAAGCAAGAATTAAGAGGACTACATTCATTATTTCAGCTGAAAAATGCTTAGTTTTTGATTTGTAGTCAACATTAATGAAATGTCCCCAACAGCGTTTTCAGCCCGAGTGGAGCGCATTTTGACTGTTTTTTTTAAAAACATCATTGTACATTGAAATTTCTGCTTGCGTATGCTTTAGAAGCAAGAATTAAGAGGACTACATTCATTATTTCAGCTGAAAAATGCTTAGTTTATGATTTATAGTCAACATTAAGGAAATGTTCCGAACAAGCGTTTTCAGCCCGAGTGGAGCACATTTTGACCGTTTTTTAAAAAACATCATTGTACATTGAAATTTCTTTTTGCGTATGCTTTAGAAGCAAGAATTAAGAGGACTACATTCATTATTTCAGCTGAAAAATGCTTAGTTTATGATTTATAGTCAACATTAATGTAATGTCCCAAACAAGCGTTTTCAGCCCGAGTGGAGCACATTTTGACTGTTTTTTTAAAAACATCATTGTACATTGAAATTTCTGCTTGCGTATGCTTTAGAAGCAAGAATTAAGAGGACTACATTCATTATTTCAGCTGAAAAATGCTTAGTTTATGATTTATAGTCAACATTAATGTCATGTCCCAAACAAGCGTTTTCAGCCCGAGTGGAGCACATTTTGACTGTTTTTTTAAAAACATCATTGTACATTGAAATTTCTGCTTGCGTATGCTTTAGAAGCAAGAATTAAGAGGACTACATTCATTATTTCAGCTGAAAAATGCTTAGTTTATGATTTATAGTCAACATTAATGTAATGTCCCAAACAAGCGTTTTCAGCCCGAGTGGAGCACATTTTGACCGTTTTTTTAAAAACATCATTGTACATTGAAATTTCTGCTTGCGTATGCTTTAGAAGCAAGAATTAAGAGGACTACATTCATTATTTCAGCTGAAAAATGCTTAGTTTATGATTTATAGTCAACATTAATGAAATGTCCCCAACAGCGTTTTCAGCCCGAGTGGAGCGCATTTTGACTGTTTTTTTTAAAAACATCATTGTACATTGAAATTTCTGCTTGCGTATGCTTTAGAAGCAAGAATTAAGAGGACTACATTCATTATTTCAGCTGAAAAATGCTTAGTTTATGATTTATAGTCAACATTAAGGAAATGTTCCGAACAAGCGTTTTCAGCCCGAGTGGAGCACATTTTGACCGTTTTTTAAAAAACATCATTGTACATTGAAATTTCTGTTTGCGTATGCTTTAGAAGCAAGAATTAAGAGGACTACATTCATTATTTCAGCTGAAAAATGCTTAGTTTATGATTTATAGTCAACATTAATGTAATGTCCCAAACAAGCGTTTTCAGCCCGAGTGGAGCACATTTTGACCGTTTTTTTAAAAACATCATTGTACATTGAAATTTCTGCTTGCGTATGCTTTAGAAGCAAGAATTAAGAGGACTACATTCATTATTTCAGCTGAAAAATGCTTAGTTTATGATTTATAGTCAACATTAATGAAATGTCCCCAACAGCGTTTTCAGCCCGAGTGGAGCACATTTTGACTGTTTTTTTAAAAACATCATTGTACATTGAAATTTCTGCTTGCGAATGCTTTAGAAGCAAGAATTAAGAGGACTACATTCATTATTTCAGCTGAAAAATGCTTAGTTTTTGATTTGTAGTCAACATTAATGAAATGTCCCCAACAGCGTTTTCAGCCCGAGTGGAGCACATTTTGACTGTTTTTTTTAAAAACATCATTGTACATTGAAATTTCTGCTTGCGTATGCTTTAGAAGCAAGAATTAAGAGGACTACATTCATTATTTCAGCTGAAAAATGCTTAGTTTATGATTTATAGTCAACATTAAGGAAATGTTCCGAACAAGCGTTTTCAGCCCGAGTGGAGCACATTTTGACCGTTTTTTTAAAAACATCATTGTACATTGAAATTTCTGCTTGCGTATGCTTTAGAAGCAAGAATTAAGAGGACTACATTCATTATTTCAGCTGAAAAATGCTTAGTTTATGATTTATAGTCAACATTAATGAAATGTCCCCAACAGCGTTTTCAGCCCGAGTGGAGCGCATTTTGACTGTTTTTTTTAAAAACATCATTGTACATTGAAATTTCTGCTTGCGTATGCTTTAGAAGCAAGAATTAAGAGGACTACATTCATTATTTCAGCTGAAAAATGCTTAGTTTATGATTTATAGTCAACATTAAGGAAATGTTCCGAACAAGCGTTTTCAGCCCGAGTGGAGCACATTTTGACCGTTTTTTAAAAAACATCATTGTACATTGAAATTTCTGCTTGCGTATGCTTTAGAAGCAAGAATTAAGAGGACTACATTCATTATTTCAGCTGAAAAATGCTTAGTTTATGATTTATAGTCAACATTAAGGAAATGTTCCGAACAAGCGTTTTCAGCCCGAGTGGAGCACATTTTGACCGTTTTTTTAAAAACATCATTGTACATTGAAATTTCTGCTTGCGTATGCTTTAGAAGCAAGAATTAAGAGGACTACATTCATTATTTCAGCTGAAAAATGCTTAGTTTATGATTTATAGTCAACATTAATGAAATGTCCCCAACAGCGTTTTCAGCCCGAGTGGAGCACATTTTGACTGTTTTTTTAAAAACATCATTGTACATTGAAATTTCTGCTTGCGTATGCTTTAGAAGCAAGAATTAAGAGGACTACATTCATTATTTCAGCTGAAAAATGCTTAGTTTATGATTTATAGTCAACATTAATGAAATGTCCCCAACAGCGTTTTCAGCCCGAGTGGAGCACATTTTGACTGTTTTTTTAAAAACATCATTGTACATTGAAATTTCTGCTTGCGTATGCTTTAGAAGCAAGAATTAAGAGGACTACATTCATTATTTCAGCTGAAAAATGCTTAGTTTTTGATTTGTAGTCAACATTAATGAAATGTCCCCAACAGCGTTTTCAGCCCGAGTGGAGCACATTTTGACTGTTTTTTTAAAAACATCATTGTACATTGAAATTTCTGCTTGCGTATGCTTTAGAAGCAAGAATTAAGAGGACTACATTCATTATTTCAGCTGAAAAATGCTTAGTTTATGATTTATAGTCAACATTAAGGAAATGTTCCGAACAAGCGTTTTCAGCCCGAGTGGAGCACATTTTGACCGTTTTTTTAAAAACATCATTGTACATTGAAATTTCTGCTTGCGTATGCTTTAGAAGCAAGAATTAAGAGGACTACATTCATTATTTCAGCTGAAAAATGCTTAGTTTATGATTTATAGTCAACATTAATGAAATGTCCCCAACAGCGTTTTCAGCCCGAGTGGAGCGCATTTTGACTGTTTTTTTTAAAAACATCATTGTACATTGAAATTTCTGCTTGCGTATGCTTTAGAAGCAAGAATTAAGAGGACTACATTCATTATTTCAGCTGAAAAATGCTTAGTTTATGATTTATAGTCAACATTAAGGAAATGTTCCGAACAAGCGTTTTCAGCCCGAGTGGAGCACATTTTGACCGTTTTTTAAAAAACATCATTGTACATTGAAATTTCTTTTTGCGTATGCTTTAGAAGCAAGAATTAAGAGGACTACATTCATTATTTCAGCTGAAAAATGCTTAGTTTATGATTTATAGTCAACATTAATGTAATGTCCCAAACAAGCGTTTTCAGCCCGAGTGGAGCACATTTTGACTGTTTTTTTAAAAACATCATTGTACATTGAAATTTCTGCTTGCGTATGCTTTAGAAGCAAGAATTAAGAGGACTACATTCATTATTTCAGCTGAAAAATGCTTAGTTTATGATTTATAGTCAACATTAATGTCATGTCCCAAACAAGCGTTTTCAGCCCGAGTGGAGCACATTTTGACTGTTTTTTTAAAAACATCATTGTACATTGAAATTTCTGCTTGCGTATGCTTTAGAAGCAAGAATTAAGAGGACTACATTCATTATTTCAGCTGAAAAATGCTTAGTTTATGATTTATAGTCAACATTAATGTAATGTCCCAAACAAGCGTTTTCAGCCCGAGTGGAGCACATTTTGACCGTTTTTTTAAAAACATCATTGTACATTGAAATTTCTGCTTGCGTATGCTTTAGAAGCAAGAATTAAGAGGACTACATTCATTATTTCAGCTGAAAAATGCTTAGTTTATGATTTATAGTCAACATTAATGAAATGTCCCCAACAGCGTTTTCAGCCCGAGTGGAGCGCATTTTGACTGTTTTTTTTAAAAACATCATTGTACATTGAAATTTCTGCTTGCGTATGCTTTAGAAGCAAGAATTAAGAGGACTACATTCATTATTTCAGCTGAAAAATGCTTAGTTTATGATTTATAGTCAACATTAAGGAAATGTTCCGAACAAGCGTTTTCAGCCCGAGTGGAGCACATTTTGACCGTTTTTTAAAAAACATCATTGTACATTGAAATTTCTGTTTGCGTATGCTTTAGAAGCAAGAATTAAGAGGACTACATTCATTATTTCAGCTGAAAAATGCTTAGTTTATGATTTATAGTCAACATTAATGTAATGTCCCAAACAAGCGTTTTCAGCCCGAGTGGAGCACATTTTGACCGTTTTTTTAAAAACATCATTGTACATTGAAATTTCTGCTTGCGTATGCTTTAGAAGCAAGAATTAAGAGGACTACATTCATTATTTCAGCTGAAAAATGCTTAGTTTATGATTTATAGTCAACATTAATGAAATGTCCCCAACAGCGTTTTCAGCCCGAGTGGAGCACATTTTGACTGTTTTTTTAAAAACATCATTGTACATTGAAATTTCTGCTTGCGAATGCTTTAGAAGCAAGAATTAAGAGGACTACATTCATTATTTCAGCTGAAAAATGCTTAGTTTTTGATTTGTAGTCAACATTAATGAAATGTCCCCAACAGCGTTTTCAGCCCGAGTGGAGCACATTTTGACTGTTTTTTTTAAAAACATCATTGTACATTGAAATTTCTGCTTGCGTATGCTTTAGAAGCAAGAATTAAGAGGACTACATTCATTATTTCAGCTGAAAAATGCTTAGTTTATGATTTATAGTCAACATTAAGGAAATGTTCCGAACAAGCGTTTTCAGCCCGAGTGGAGCACATTTTGACCGTTTTTTTAAAAACATCATTGTACATTGAAATTTCTGCTTGCGTATGCTTTAGAAGCAAGAATTAAGAGGACTACATTCATTATTTCAGCTGAAAAATGCTTAGTTTATGATTTATAGTCAACATTAATGAAATGTCCCCAACAGCGTTTTCAGCCCGAGTGGAGCGCATTTTGACTGTTTTTTTTAAAAACATCATTGTACATTGAAATTTCTGCTTGCGTATGCTTTAGAAGCAAGAATTAAGAGGACTACATTCATTATTTCAGCTGAAAAATGCTTAGTTTATGATTTATAGTCAACATTAAGGAAATGTTCCGAACAAGCGTTTTCAGCCCGAATGGAGCACATTTTGACCGTTTTTTTAAAAACATCATTGTACATTGAAATTTCTGCTTGCGTATGCTTTAGAAGCAAGAATTAAGAGGACTACATTCATTATTTCAGCTGAAAAATGCTTAGTTTATGATTTATAGTCAACATTAATGTCATGTCCCAAACAAGCGTTTTCAGCCCGAGTGGAGCACATTTTGACTGTTTTTTTAAAAACATCATTGTACATTGAAATTTCTGCTTGCGTATGCTTTAGAAGCAAGAATTAAGAGGACTACATTCATTATTTCAGCTGAAAAATGCTTAGTTTATGATTTATAGTCAACATTAATGTAATGTCCCAAACAAGCGTTTTCAGCCCGAGTGGAGCACATTTTGACCGTTTTTTTAAAAACATCATTGTACATTGAAATTTCTGCTTGCGTATGCTTTAGAAGCAAGAATTAAGAGGACTACATTCATTATTTCAGCTGAAAAATGCTTAGTTTATGATTTATAGTCAACATTAATGAAATGTCCCCAACAGCGTTTTCAGCCCGAGTGGAGCGCATTTTGACTGTTTTTTTTAAAAACATCATTGTACATTGAAATTTCTGCTTGCGTATGCTTTAGAAGCAAGAATTAAGAGGACTACATTCATTATTTCAGCTGAAAAATGCTTAGTTTTTGATTTGTAGTCAACATTAATGAAATGTCCCCAACAGCGTTTTCAGCCCGAGTGGAGCACATTTTGACTGTTTTTTTTAAAAACATCATTGTACATTGAAATTTCTGCTTGCGTATGCTTTAGAAGCAAGAATTAAGAGGACTACATTCATTATTTCAGCTGAAAAATGCTTAGTTTATGATTTATAGTCAACATTAATGTAATGTCCCAAACAAGCGTTTTCAGCCCGAGTGGAGCACATTTTGACCGTTTTTTTAAAAACATCATTGTACATTGAAATTTCTGCTTGCGTATGCTTTAGAAGCAAGAATTAAGAGGACTACATTCATTATTTCAGCTGAAAAATGCTTAGTTTATGATTTATAGTCAACATTAAGGAAATGTTCCGAACAAGCGTTTTCAGCCCGAGTGGAGCACATTTTGACCGTTTTTTAAAAAACATCATTGTACATTGAAATTTCTGCTTGCGTATGCTTTAGAAGCAAGAATTAAGAGGACTACATTCATTATTTCAGCTGAAAAATGCTTAGTTTATTATTTATAGTCAACATTAAGGAAATGTTCCGAACAAGCGTTTTCAGCCCGAGTGGAGCACATTTTGACCGTTTTTTTAAAAACATCATTGTACATTGAAATTTCTGCTTGCGTATGCTTTAGAAGCAAGAATTAAGAGGACTACATTCATTATTTCAGCTGAAAAATGCTTAGTTTATGATTTATAGTCAACATTAATGAAATGTCCCCAACAGCGTTTTCAGCCCGAGTGGAGCACATTTTGACTGTTTTTTTAAAAACATCATTGTACATTGAAATTTCTGCTTGCGTATGCTTTAGAAGCAAGAATTAAGAGGACTACATTCATTATTTCAGCTGAAAAATGCTTAGTTTTTGATTTGTAGTCAACATTAATGAAATGTCCCCAACAGCGTTTTCAGCCCGAGTGGAGCACATTTTGACTGTTTTTTTAAAAACATCATTGTACATTGAAATTTCTGCTTGCGTATGCTTTAGAAGCAAGAATTAAGAGGACTACATTCATTATTTCAGCTGAAAAATGCTTAGTTTATGATTTATAGTCAACATTAAGGAAATGTTCCGAACAAGCGTTTTCAGCCCGAGTGGAGCACATTTTGACCGTTTTTTTAAAAACATCATTGTACATTGAAATTTCTGCTTGCGTATGCTTTAGAAGCAAGAATTAAGAGGACTACATTCATTATTTCAGCTGAAAAATGCTTAGTTTATGATTTATAGTCAACATTAATGAAATGTCCCCAACAGCGTTTTCAGCCCGAGTGGAGCGCATTTTGACTGTTTTTTTTAAAAACATCATTGTACATTGAAATTTCTGCTTGCGTATGCTTTAGAAGCAAGAATTAAGAGGACTACATTCATTATTTCAGCTGAAAAATGCTTAGTTTATGATTTATAGTCAACATTAAGGAAATGTTCCGAACAAGCGTTTTCAGCCCGAGTGGAGCACATTTTGACCGTTTTTTTAAAAACATCATTGTACATTGAAATTTCTGTTTGCGTATGCTTTAGAAGCAAGAATTAAGAGGACTACATTCATTATTTCAGCTGAAAAATGCTTAGTTTATGATTTATAGTCAACATTAATGTAATGTCCCAAACAAGCGTTTTCAGCCCGAGTGGAGCACATTTTGACTGTTTTTTTAAAAACATCATTGTACATTGAAATTTCTGCTTGCGTATGCTTTAGAAGCAAGAATTAAGAGGACTACATTCATTATTTCAGCTGAAAAATGCTTAGTTTATGATTTATAGTCAACATTAATGAAATGTCCCCAACAGCGTTTTCAGCCCGAGTGGAGCACATTTTGACTGTTTTTTTAAAAACATCATTGTACATTGAAATTTCTGCTTGCGTATGCTTTAGAAGCAAGAATTAAGAGGACTACATTCATTATTTCAGCTGAAAAATGCTTAGTTTATGATTTATAGTCAACATTAATGTCATGTCCCAAACAAGCGTTTTCAGCCCGAGTGGAGCACATTTTGACTGTTTTTTTAAAAACATCATTGTACATTGAAATTTCTGCTTGCGTATGCTTTAGAAGCAAGAATTAAGAGGACTACATTCATTATTTCAGCTGAAAAATGCTTAGTTTATGATTTATAGTCAACATTAAGGAAATGTTCCAAACAAGCGTTTTCAGCCCGAGTGGAGCACATTTTGACCCTTTTTTTAAAAACATCATTGTACATTGAAATTTCTGCTTGCGTATGCTTAAGAAGCAAGAATTAAGAGGACTACATTCATTATTTCAGCTGAAAAATGCTTAGTTTATGATTTATAGTCAACATTAATGTCATGTCCCAAACAAGCGTTTTCAGCCCGAGTGGAGCACATTTTGACTGTTTTTTTAAAAACATCATTGTACATTGAAATTTCTGCTTGCGTATGCTTTAGAAGCAAGAATTAAGAGGACTACATTCATTATTTCAGCTGAAAAATGCTTAGTTTATGATTTATAGTCAACATTAATGAAATGTTCCAAACAAGCGTTTTCAGCCCGAGTGGAGCACATTTTGACCCTTTTTTTAAAAACATCATTGTACATTGAAATTTCTGCTTGCGTATGCTTTAGAAGCAAGAATTAAGAGGACTACATTCATTATTTCAGCTGAAAAATGCTTAGTTTATGATTTATAGTCAACATTAAGGAAATGTTCCGAACAAGCGTTTTCAGCCCGAGTGGAGCATTTTGACCGTTTTTTAAAAAACATCATTGTACATTGAAATTTCTGTTTGCGTATGCTTTAGAAGCAAGAATTAAGAGGACTACATTCATTATTTCAGCTGAAAAATGCTTAGTTTATGATTTATAGTCAACATTAATGTAATGTCCCAAACAAGCGTTTTCAGCCCGAGTGGAGCACATTTTGACCGTTTTTTTAAAAACATCATTGTACATTGAAATTTCTGCTTGCGTATGCTTTAGAAGCAAGAATTAAGAGGACTACATTCATTATTTCAGCTGAAAAATGCTTAGTTTATGATTTATAGTCAACATTAATGAAATGTCCCCAACAGCGTTTTCAGCCCGAGTGGAGCACATTTTGACTGTTTTTTTAAAAACATCATTGTACATTGAAATTTCTGCTTGCGAATGCTTTAGAAGCAAGAATTAAGAGGACTACATTCATTATTTCAGCTGAAAAATGCTTAGTTTTTGATTTGTAGTCAACATTAATGAAATGTCCCCAACAGCGTTTTCAGCCCGAGTGGAGCACATTTTGACCGTTTTTTAAAAAACATCATTGTACATTGAAATTTCTTTTTGCGTATGCTTTAGAAGCAAGAATTAAGAGGACTACATTCATTATTTCAGCTGAAAAATGCTTAGTTTATGATTTATAGTCAACATTAATGTAATGTCCCAAACAAGCGTTTTCAGCCCGAGTGGAGCACATTTTGACTGTTTTTTTAAAAACATCATTGTACATTGAAATTTCTGCTTGCGTATGCTTTAGAAGCAAGAATTAAGAGGACTACATTCATTATTTCAGCTGAAAAATGCTTAGTTTATGATTTATAGTCAACATTAATGTCATGTCCCAAACAAGCGTTTTCAGCCCGAGTGGAGCACATTTTGACTGTTTTTTTAAAAACATCATTGTACATTGAAATTTCTGCTTGCGTATGCTTTAGAAGCAAGAATTAAGAGGACTACATTCATTATTTCAGCTGAAAAATGCTTAGTTTATGATTTATAGTCAACATTAAGGAAATGTTCCGAACAAGCGTTTTCAGCCCGAGTGGAGCACATTTTGACCGTTTTTTAAAAAACATCATTGTACATTGAAATTTCTTTTTGCGTATGCTTTAGAAGCAAGAATTAAGAGGACTACATTCATTATTTCAGCTGAAAAATGCTTAGTTTATGATTTATAGTCAACATTAATGTAATGTCCCAAACAAGCGTTTTCAGCCCGAGTGGAGCACATTTTGACTGTTTTTTTAAAAACATCATTGTACATTGAAATTTCTGCTTGCGTATGCTTTAGAAGCAAGAATTAAGAGGACTACATTCATTATTTCAGCTGAAAAATGCTTAGTTTATGATTTATAGTCAACATTAATGTCATGTCCCAAACAAGCGTTTTCAGCCCGAGTGGAGCACATTTTGACTGTTTTTTTAAAAACATCATTGTACATTGAAATTTCTGCTTGCGTATGCTTTAGAAGCAAGAATTAAGAGGACTACATTCATTATTTCAGCTGAAAAATGCTTAGTTTTTGATTTGTAGTCAACATTAATGAAATGTCCCCAACAGCGTTTTCAGCCCGAGTGGAGCACATTTTGACTGTTTTTTTTAAAAACATCATTGTACATTGAAATTTCTGCTTGCGTATGCTTTAGAAGCAAGAATTAAGAGGACTACATTCATTATTTCAGCTGAAAAATGCTTAGTTTATGATTTATAGTCAACATTAAGGAAATGTTCCGAACAAGCGTTTTCAGCCCGAGTGGAGCACATTTTGACCGTTTTTTTAAAAACATCATTGTACATTGAAATTTCTGCTTGCGTATGCTTTAGAAGCAAGAATTAAGAGGACTACATTCATTATTTCAGCTGAAAAATGCTTAGTTTATGATTTATAGTCAACATTAATGAAATGTCCCCAACAGCGTTTTCAGCCCGAGTGGAGCGCATTTTGACTGTTTTTTTTAAAAACATCATTGTACATTGAAATTTCTGCTTGCGTATGCTTTAGAAGCAAGAATTAAGAGGACTACATTCATTATTTCAGCTGAAAAATGCTTAGTTTATGATTTATAGTCAACATTAAGGAAATGTTCCGAACAAGCGTTTTCAGCCCGAGTGGAGCACATTTTGACCCTTTTTTTAAAAACATCATTGTACATTGAAATTTCTGCTTGCGTATGCTTTAGAAGCAAGAATTAAGAGGACTACATTCATTATTTCAGCTGAAAAATGCTTAGTTTATGATTTATAGTCAACATTAATGTCATGTCCCAAACAAGCGTTTTCAGCCCGAGTGGAGCACATTTTGACTGTTTTTTTAAAAACATCATTGTACATTGAAATTTCTGCTTGCGTATGCTTTAGAAGCAAGAATTAAGAGGACTACATTCATTATTTCAGCTGAAAAATGCTTAGTTTATGATTTATAGTCAACATTAATGAAATGTTCCAAACAAGCGTTTTCAGCCCGAGTGGAGCACATTTTGACCCTTTTTTTAAAAACATCATTGTACATTGAAATTTCTGCTTGCGTATGCTTTAGAAGCAAGAATTAAGAGGACTACATTCATTATTTCAGCTGAAAAATGCTTAGTTTATGATTTATAGTCAACATTAATGAAATGTCCCCAACAGCGTTTTCAGCCCGAGTGGAGCGCATTTTGACTGTTTTTTTTAAAAACATCATTGTACATTGAAATTTCTGCTTGCGTATGCTTTAGAAGCAAGAATTAAGAGGACTACATTCATTATTTAAGCTGAAAAATGCTTAGTTTTTGATTTGTAGTCAACATTAATGAAATGTCCCCAACAGCGTTTTCAGCCCGAGTGGAGCACATTTTGACTGTTTTTTTTAAAAACATCATTGTACATTGAAATTTCTGCTTGCGTATGCTTTGGAAGCAAGAATTAAGAGGACTACATTCATTATTTCAGCTGAAAAATGCTTAGTTTATGATTTATAGTCAACATTAATGAAATGTTCCAAACAAGCGTTTTCAGCCCGAGTGGAGCACATTTTGACCCTTTTTTTAAAAACATCATTGTACATTGAAATTTCTGCTTGCGTATGCTTTAGAAGCAAGAATTAAGAGGACTACATTCATTATTTCAGCTGAAAAATGCTTAGTTTTTGATTTGTAGTCAACATTAATGAAATGTCCCCAACAGCGTTTTCAGCCGGAGTGGAGCGCATTTTGACTGTTTTTTTTAAAAACATCATTGTACATTGAAATTTCTGCTTGCGTATGCTTTAGAAGCAAGAATTAAGAGGACTACATTCATTATTTCAGCTGAAAAATGCTTAGTTTATGATTTATAGTCAACATTAAGGAAATGTTCCGAACAAGCGTTTTCAGCCCGAGTGGAGCACATTTTGACCGTTTTTTAAAAAACATCATTGTACATTGAAATTTCTGCTTGCGTATGCTTTAGAAGCAAGAATTAAGAGGACTACATTCATTATTTCAGCTGAAAAATGCTTAGTTTATGATTTATAGTCAACATTAATGAAATGTCCCCAACAGCGTTTTCAGCCCGAGTGGAGCACATTTTGACTGTTTTTTTAAAAACATCATTGTACATTGAAATTTCTGCTTGCGTATGCTTTAGAAGCAAGAATTAAGAGGACTACATTCATTATTTCAGCTGAAAAATGCTTAGTTTATGATTTATAGTCAACATTAATGAAATGTCCCCAACAGCGTTTTCAGCCCGAGTGGAGCACATTTTGACTGTTTTTTTAAAAACATCATTGTACATTGAAATTTCTGCTTGCGAATGCTTTAGAAGCAAGAATTAAGAGGACTACATTCATTATTTCAGCTGAAAAATGCTTAGTTTTTGATTTGTAGTCAACATTAATGAAATGTCCCCAACAGCGTTTTCAGCCCGAGTGGAGCACATTTTGACTGTTTTTTTTAAAAACATCATTGTACATTGAAATTTCTGCTTGCGTATGCTTTAGAAGCAAGAATTAAGAGGACTACATTCATTATTTCAGCTGAAAAATGCTTAGTTTATGATTTATAGTCAACATTAAGGAAATGTTCCGAACAAGCGTTTTCAGCCCGAGTGGAGCACATTTTGACCGTTTTTTTAAAAACATCATTGTACATTGAAATTTCTGCTTGCGTATGCTTTAGAAGCAAGAATTAAGAGGACTACATTCATTATTTCATCTGAAAAATGCTTAGTTTATGATTTATAGTCAACATTAATGAAATGTCCCCAACAGCGTTTTCAGCCCGAGTGGAGCGCATTTTGACTGTTTTTTTTAAAAACATCATTGTACATTGAAATTTCTGCTTGCGTATGCTTTAGAAGCAAGAATTAAGAGGACTACATTCATTATTTCAGCTGAAAAATGCTTAGTTTATGATTTATAGTCAACATTAAGGAAATGTTCCGAACAAGCGTTTTCAGCCCGAGTGGAGCACATTTTGACCGTTTTTTTAAAAACATCATTGTACATTGAAATTTCTGCTTGCGTATGCTTTAGAAGCAAGAATTAAGAGGACTACATTCATTATTTCAGCTGAAAAATGCTTAGTTTATGATTTATAGTCAACATTAATGTCATGTCCCAAACAAGCGTTTTCAGCCCGAGTGGAGCACATTTTGACTGTTTTTTTAAAAACATCATTGTACATTGAAATTTCTGCTTGCGTATGCTTTAGAAGCAAGAATTAAGAGGACTACATTCATTATTTCAGCTGAAAAATGCTTAGTTTATGATTTATAGTCAACATTAATGTAATGTCCCAAACAAGCGTTTTCAGCCCGAGTGGAGCACATTTTGACCGTTTTTTTAAAAACATCATTGTACATTGAAATTTCTGCTTGCGTATGCTTTAGAAGCAAGAATTAAGAGGACTACATTCATTATTTCAGCTGAAAAATGCTTAGTTTATGATTTATAGTCAACATTAATGAAATGTCCCCAACAGCGTTTTCAGCCCGAGTGGAGCGCATTTTGACTGTTTTTTTTAAAAACATCATTGTACATTGAAATTTCTGCTTGCGCATGCTTTAGAAGCAAGAATTAAGAGGACTACATTCATTATTTCAGCTGAAAAATGCTTAGTTTATGATTTATAGTCAACATTAAGGAAATGTTCCGAACAAGCGTTTTCAGCCCGAGTGGAGCACATTTTGACCGTTTTTTAAAAAACATCATTGTACATTGAAATTTCTGTTTGCGTATGCTTTAGAAGCAAGAATTAAGAGGACTACATTCATTATTTCAGCTGAAAAATGCTTAGTTTATGATTTATAGTCAACATTAATGTAATGTCCCAAACAAGCGTTTTCAGCCCGAGTGGAGCACATTTTGACCGTTTTTTTAAAAACATCATTGTACATTGAAATTTCTGCTTGCGTATGCTTTAGAAGCAAGAATTAAGAGGACTACATTCATTATTTCAGCTGAAAAATGCTTAGTTTATGATTTATAGTCAACATTAATGAAATGTCCCCAACAGCGTTTTCAGCCCGAGTGGAGCACATTTTGACTGTTTTTTTAAAAACATCATTGTACATTGAAATTTCTGCTTGCGTATGCTTTAGAAGCAAGAATTAAGAGGACTACATTCATTATTTCAGCTGAAAAATGCTTAGTTTATGATTTATAGTCAACATTAAGGAAATGTTCCGAACAAGCGTTTTCAGCCCGAGTGGAGCACATTTTGACCGTTTTTTAAAAAACATCATTGTACATTGAAATTTCTGCTTGCGTATGCTTTAGAAGCAAGAATTAAGAGGACTACATTCATTATTTCAGCTGAAAAATGCTTAGTTTATGATTTATAGTCAACATTAATGAAATGTCCCCAACAGCGTTTTCAGCCCGAGTGGAGCACATTTTGACTGTTTTTTTAAAAACATCATTGTACATTGAAATTTCTGCTTGCGTATGCTTTAGAAGCAAGAATTAAGAGGACTACATTCATTATTTCAGCTGAAAAATGCTTAGTTTATGATTTATAGTCAACATTAATGAAATGTCCCCAACAGCGTTTTCAGCCCGAGTGGAGCACATTTTGACTGTTTTTTTTTAAACATCATTGTACATTGAAATTTCTGCTTGCGAATGCTTTAGAAGCAAGAATTAAGAGGACTACATTCATTATTTCAGCTGAAAAATGCTTAGTTTTTGATTTGTAGTCAACATTAATGAAATGTCCCCAACAGCGTTTTCAGCCCGAGTGGAGCACATTTTGACTGTTTTTTTTAAAAACATCATTGTACATTGAAATTTCTGCTTGCGTATGCTTTAGAAGCAAGAATTAAGAGGACTACATTCATTATTTCAGCTGAAAAATGCTTAGTTTATGATTTATAGTCAACATTAATGTCATGTCCCAAACAAGCGTTTTCAGCCCGAGTGGAGCACATTTTGACTGTTTTTTTAAAAACATCATTGTACATTGAAATTTCTGCTTGCGTATGCTTTAGAAGCAAGAATTAAGAGGACTACATTCATTATTTCAGCTGAAAAATGCTTAGTTTATGATTTATAGTCAACATTAATGAAATGTTCCAAACAAGCGTTTTCAGCCCGAGTGGAGCACATTTTGACCCTTTTTTTAAAAACATCATTGTACATTGAAATTTCTGCTTGCGTATGCTTTAGAAGCAAGAATTAAGAGGACTACATTCATTATTTCAGCTGAAAAATGCTTAGTTTATGATTTATAGTCAACATTAATGTCATGTCCCAAACAAGCGTTTTCAGCCCGAGTGGAGCACATTTTGACTGTTTTTTTAAAAACATCATTGTACATTGAAATTTCTGCTTGCGTATGCTTTAGAAGCAAGAATTAAGAGGACTACATTCATTATTTCAGCTGAAAAATGCTTAGTTTATGATTTATAGTCAACATTAATGAAATGTTCCAAACAAGCGTTTTCAGCCCGAGTGGAGCACATTTTGACCCTTTTTTTAAAAACATCATTGTACATTGAAATTTCTGCTTGCGTATGCTTTAGAAGCAAGAATTAAGAGGACTACATTCATTATTTCAGCTGAAAAATGCTTAGTTTATGATTTATAGTCAACATTAATGAAATGTCCCCAACAGCGTTTTCAGCCCGAGTGGAGCGCATTTTGACTGTTTTTTTTAAAAACATCATTGTACATTGAAATTTCTGCTTGCGTATGCTTTAGAAGCAAGAATTAAGAGGACTACATTCATTATTTAAGCTGAAAAATGCTTAGTTTTTGATTTGTAGTCAACATTAATGAAATGTCCCCAACAGCGTTTTCAGCCCGAGTGGAGCACATTTTGACTGTTTTTTTTAAAAACATCATTGTACATTGAAATTTCTGCTTGCGTATGCTTTGGAAGCAAGAATTAAGAGGACTACATTCATTATTTCAGCTGAAAAATGCTTAGTTTATGATTTATAGTCAACATTAATGAAATGTTCCAAACAAGCGTTTTCAGCCCGAGTGGAGCACATTTTGACCCTTTTTTTAAAAACATCATTGTACATTGAAATTTCTGCTTGCGTATGCTTTAGAAGCAAGAATTAAGAGGACTACATTCATTATTTCAGCTGAAAAATGCTTAGTTTTTGATTTGTAGTCAACATTAATGAAATGTCCCCAACAGCGTTTTCAGCCCGAGTGGAGCGCATTTTGACTGTTTTTTTTAAAAACATCATTGTACATTGAAATTTCTGCTTGCGTATGCTTTAGAAGCAAGAATTAAGAGGACTACATTCATTATTTCAGCTGAAAAATGCTTAGTTTATGATTTATAGTCAACATTAAGGAAATGTTCCGAACAAGCGTTTTCAGCCCGAGTGGAGCACATTTTGACCGTTTTTTAAAAAACATCATTGTACATTGAAATTTCTGCTTGCGTATGCTTTAGAAGCAAGAATTAAGAGGACTACATTCATTATTTCAGCTGAAAAATGCTTAGTTTATGATTTATAGTCAACATTAATGAAATGTCCCCAACAGCGTTTTCAGCCCGAGTGGAGCACATTTTGACTGTTTTTTTAAAAACATCATTGTACATTGAAATTTCTGCTTGCGTATGCTTTAGAAGCAAGAATTAAGAGGACTACATTCATTATTTCAGCTGAAAAATGCTTAGTTTATGATTTATAGTCAACATTAATGAAATGTCCCCAACAGCGTTTTCAGCCCGAGTGGAGCACATTTTGACTGTTTTTTTAAAAACATCATTGTACATTGAAATTTCTGCTTGCGAATGCTTTAGAAGCAAGAATTAAGAGGACTACATTCATTATTTCAGCTGAAAAATGCTTAGTTTTTGATTTGTAGTCAACATTAATGAAATGTCCCCAACAGCGTTTTCAGCCCGAGTGGAGCACATTTTGACTGTTTTTTTTAAAAACATCATTGTACATTGAAATTTCTGCTTGCGTATGCTTTAGAAGCAAGAATTAAGAGGACTACATTCATTATTTCAGCTGAAAAATGCTTAGTTTATGATTTATAGTCAACATTAAGGAAATGTTCCGAACAAGCGTTTTCAGCCCGAGTGGAGCACATTTTGACCGTTTTTTTAAAAACATCATTGTACATTGAAATTTCTGCTTGCGTATGCTTTAGAAGCAAGAATTAAGAGGACTACATTCATTATTTCATCTGAAAAATGCTTAGTTTATGATTTATAGTCAACATTAATGAAATGTCCCCAACAGCGTTTTCAGCCCGAGTGGAGCGCATTTTGACTGTTTTTTTTAAAAACATCATTGTACATTGAAATTTCTGCTTGCGTATGCTTTAGAAGCAAGAATTAAGAGGACTACATTCATTATTTCAGCTGAAAAATGCTTAGTTTATGATTTATAGTCAACATTAAGGAAATGTTCCGAACAAGCGTTTTCAGCCCGAGTGGAGCACATTTTGACCGTTTTTTTAAAAACATCATTGTACATTGAAATTTCTGCTTGCGTATGCTTTAGAAGCAAGAATTAAGAGGACTACATTCATTATTTCAGCTGAAAAATGCTTAGTTTATGATTTATAGTCAACATTAATGTCATGTCCCAAACAAGCGTTTTCAGCCCGAGTGGAGCACATTTTGACTGTTTTTTTAAAAACATCATTGTACATTGAAATTTCTGCTTGCGTATGCTTTAGAAGCAAGAATTAAGAGGACTACATTCATTATTTCAGCTGAAAAATGCTTAGTTTATGATTTATAGTCAACATTAATGTAATGTCCCAAACAAGCGTTTTCAGCCCGAGTGGAGCACATTTTGACCGTTTTTTTAAAAACATCATTGTACATTGAAATTTCTGCTTGCGTATGCTTTAGAAGCAAGAATTAAGAGGACTACATTCATTATTTCAGCTGAAAAATGCTTAGTTTATGATTTATAGTCAACATTAATGAAATGTCCCCAACAGCGTTTTCAGCCCGAGTGGAGCGCATTTTGACTGTTTTTTTTAAAAACATCATTGTACATTGAAATTTCTGCTTGCGCATGCTTTAGAAGCAAGAATTAAGAGGACTACATTCATTATTTCAGCTGAAAAATGCTTAGTTTATGATTTATAGTCAACATTAAGGAAATGTTCCGAACAAGCGTTTTCAGCCCGAGTGGAGCACATTTTGACCGTTTTTTAAAAAACATCATTGTACATTGAAATTTCTTTTTGCGTATGCTTTAGAAGCAAGAATTAAGAGGACTACATTCATTATTTCAGCTGAAAAATGCTTAGTTTATGATTTATAGTCAACATTAATGTAATGTCCCAAACAAGCGTTTTCAGCCCGAGTGGAGCACATTTTGACCGTTTTTTTAAAAACATCATTGTACATTGAAATTTCTGCTTGCGTATGCTTTAGAAGCAAGAATTAAGAGGACTACATTCATTATTTCAGCTGAAAAATGCTTAGTTTATGATTTATAGTCAACATTAATGAAATGTCCCCAACAGCGTTTTCAGCCCGAGTGGAGCACATTTTGACTGTTTTTTTAAAAACATCATTGTACATTGAAATTTCTGCTTGCGTATGCTTTAGAAGCAAGAATTAAGAGGACTACATTCATTATTTCAGCTGAAAAATGCTTAGTTTATGATTTATAGTCAACATTAAGGAAATGTTCCGAACAAGCGTTTTCAGCCCGAGTGGAGCACATTTTGACCGTTTTTTAAAAAACATCATTGTACATTGAAATTTCTGCTTGCGTATGCTTTAGAAGCAAGAATTAAGAGGACTACATTCATTATTTCAGCTGAAAAATGCTTAGTTTATGATTTATAGTCAACATTAATGAAATGTCCCCAACAGCGTTTTCAGCCCGAGTGGAGCACATTTTGACTGTTTTTTTAAAAACATCATTGTACATTGAAATTTCTGCTTGCGTATGCTTTAGAAGCAAGAATTAAGAGGACTACATTCATTATTTCAGCTGAAAAATGCTTAGTTTATGATTTATAGTCAACATTAATGAAATGTCCCCAACAGCGTTTTCAGCCCGAGTGGAGCACATTTTGACTGTTTTTTTAAAAACATCATTGTACATTGAAATTTCTGCTTGCGAATGCTTTAGAAGCAAGAATTAGGAGGACTACATTCATTATTTCAGCTGAAAAATGCTTAGTTTTTGATTTGTAGTCAACATTAATGAAATGTCCCCAACAGCGTTTTCAGCCCGAGTGGAGCACATTTTGACTGTTTTTTTTAAAAACATCATTGTACATTGAAATTTCTGCTTGCGTATGCTTTAGAAGCAAGAATTAAGAGGACTACATTCATTATTTCAGCTGAAAAATGCTTAGTTTATGATTTATAGTCAACATTAATGTCATGTCCCAAACAAGCGTTTTCAGCCCGAGTGGAGCACATTTTGACTGTTTTTTTAAAAACATCATTGTACATTGAAATTTCTGCTTGCGTATGCTTTAGAAGCAAGAATTAAGAGGACTACATTCATTATTTCAGCTGAAAAATGCTTAGTTTATGATTTATAGTCAACATTAATGAAATGTTCCAAACAAGCGTTTTCAGCCCGAGTGGAGCACATTTTGACCCTTTTTTTAAAAACATCATTGTACATTGAAATTTCTGCTTGCGTATGCTTTAGAAGCAAGAATTAAGAGGACTACATTCATTATTTCAGCTGAAAAATGCTTAGTTTATGATTTATAGTCAACATTAATGTCATGTCCCAAACAAGCGTTTTCAGCCCGAGTGGAGCACATTTTGACTGTTTTTTTAAAAACATCATTGTACATTGAAATTTCTGCTTGCGTATGCTTTAGAAGCAAGAATTAAGAGGACTACATTCATTATTTCAGCTGAAAAATGCTTAGTTTATGATTTATAGTCAACATTAATGAAATGTTCCAAACAAGCGTTTTCAGCCCGAGTGGAGCACATTTTGACCCTTTTTTTAAAAACATCATTGTACATTGAAATTTCTGCTTGCGTATGCTTTAGAAGCAAGAATTAAGAGGACTACATTCATTATTTCAGCTGAAAAATGCTTAGTTTATGATTTATAGTCAACATTAATGAAATGTCCCCAACAGCGTTTTCAGCCCGAGTGGAGCACATTTTGACTGTTTTTTTAAAAACATCATTGTACATTGAAATTTCTGCTTGCGTATGCTTTAGAAGCAAGAATTAAGAGGACTACATTCATTATTTCAGCTGAAAAATGCTTAGTTTATGATTTATAGTCAACATTAATGAAATGTCCCCAACAGCGTTTTCAGCCCGAGTGGAGCACATTTTGACTGTTTTTTTAAAAACATCATTGTACATTGAAATTTCTGCTTGCGAATGCTTTAGAAGCAAGAATTAAGAGGACTACATTCATTATTTCAGCTGAAAAATGCTTAGTTTTTGATTTGTAGTCAACATTAATGAAATGTCCCCAACAGCGTTTTCAGCCCGAGTGGAGCACATTTTGACTGTTTTTTTTAAAAACATCATTGTACATTGAAATTTCTGCTTGCGTATGCTTTAGAAGCAAGAATTAAGAGGACTACATTCATTATTTCAGCTGAAAAATGCTTAGTTTATGATTTATAGTCAACATTAAGGAAATGTTCCGAACAAGCGTTTTCAGCCCGAGTGGAGCACATTTTGACCGTTTTTTTAAAAACATCATTGTACATTGAAATTTCTGCTTGCGTATGCTTTAGAAGCAAGAATTAAGAGGACTACATTCATTATTTCATCTGAAAAATGCTTAGTTTATGATTTATAGTCAACATTAATGAAATGTCCCCAACAGCGTTTTCAGCCCGAGTGGAGCGCATTTTGACTGTTTTTTTTAAAAACATCATTGTACATTGAAATTTCTGCTTGCGTATGCTTTAGAAGCAAGAATTAAGAGGACTACATTCATTATTTCAGCTGAAAAATGCTTAGTTTATGATTTATAGTCAACATTAAGGAAATGTTCCGAACAAGCGTTTTCAGCCCGAGTGGAGCACATTTTGACCGTTTTTTTAAAAACATCATTGTACATTGAAATTTCTGCTTGCGTATGCTTTAGAAGCAAGAATTAAGAGGACTACATTCATTATTTCAGCTGAAAAATGCTTAGTTTATGATTTATAGTCAACATTAATGTCATGTCCCAAACAAGCGTTTTCAGCCCGAGTGGAGCACATTTTGACTGTTTTTTTAAAAACATCATTGTACATTGAAATTTCTGCTTGCGTATGCTTTAGAAGCAAGAATTAAGAGGACTACATTCATTATTTCAGCTGAAAAATGCTTAGTTTATGATTTATAGTCAACATTAATGTAATGTCCCAAACAAGCGTTTTCAGCCCGAGTGGAGCACATTTTGACCGTTTTTTTAAAAACATCATTGTACATTGAAATTTCTGCTTGCGTATGCTTTAGAAGCAAGAATTAAGAGGACTACATTCATTATTTCAGCTGAAAAATGCTTAGTTTATGATTTATAGTCAACATTAATGAAATGTCCCCAACAGCGTTTTCAGCCCGAGTGGAGCGCATTTTGACTGTTTTTTTTAAAAACATCATTGTACATTGAAATTTCTGCTTGCGCATGCTTTAGAAGCAAGAATTAAGAGGACTACATTCATTATTTCAGCTGAAAAATGCTTAGTTTATGATTTATAGTCAACATTAAGGAAATGTTCCGAACAAGCGTTTTCAGCCCGAGTGGAGCACATTTTGACCGTTTTTTAAAAAACATCATTGTACATTGAAATTTCTTTTTGCGTATGCTTTAGAAGCAAGAATTAAGAGGACTACATTCATTATTTCAGCTGAAAAATGCTTAGTTTATGATTTATAGTCAACATTAATGTAATGTCCCAAACAAGCGTTTTCAGCCCGAGTGGAGCACATTTTGACCGTTTTTTTAAAAACATCATTGTACATTGAAATTTCTGCTTGCGTATGCTTTAGAAGCAAGAATTAAGAGGACTACATTCATTATTTCAGCTGAAAAATGCTTAGTTTATGATTTATAGTCAACATTAATGAAATGTCCCCAACAGCGTTTTCAGCCCGAGTGGAGCACATTTTGACTGTTTTTTTAAAAACATCATTGTACATTGAAATTTCTGCTTGCGTATGCTTTAGAAGCAAGAATTAAGAGGACTACATTCATTATTTCAGCTGAAAAATGCTTAGTTTATGATTTATAGTCAACATTAAGGAAATGTTCCGAACAAGCGTTTTCAGCCCGAGTGGAGCACATTTTGACCGTTTTTTAAAAAACATCATTGTACATTGAAATTTCTGCTTGCGTATGCTTTAGAAGCAAGAATTAAGAGGACTACATTCATTATTTCAGCTGAAAAATGCTTAGTTTATGATTTATAGTCAACATTAATGAAATGTCCCCAACAGCGTTTTCAGCCCGAGTGGAGCACATTTTGACTGTTTTTTTAAAAACATCATTGTACATTGAAATTTCTGCTTGCGTATGCTTTAGAAGCAAGAATTAAGAGGACTACATTCATTATTTCAGCTGAAAAATGCTTAGTTTATGATTTATAGTCAACATTAATGAAATGTCCCCAACAGCGTTTTCAGCCCGAGTGGAGCACATTTTGACTGTTTTTTTAAAAACATCATTGTACATTGAAATTTCTGCTTGCGAATGCTTTAGAAGCAAGAATTAGGAGGACTACATTCATTATTTCAGCTGAAAAATGCTTAGTTTTTGATTTGTAGTCAACATTAATGAAATGTCCCCAACAGCGTTTTCAGCCCGAGTGGAGCACATTTTGACTGTTTTTTTTAAAAACATCATTGTACATTGAAATTTCTGCTTGCGTATGCTTTAGAAGCAAGAATTAAGAGGACTACATTCATTATTTCAGCTGAAAAATGCTTAGTTTATGATTTATAGTCAACATTAATGTCATGTCCCAAACAAGCGTTTTCAGCCCGAGTGGAGCACATTTTGACTGTTTTTTTAAAAACATCATTGTACATTGAAATTTCTGCTTGCGTATGCTTTAGAAGCAAGAATTAAGAGGACTACATTCATTATTTCAGCTGAAAAATGCTTAGTTTATGATTTATAGTCAACATTAATGAAATGTTCCAAACAAGCGTTTTCAGCCCGAGTGGAGCACATTTTGACCCTTTTTTTAAAAACATCATTGTACATTGAAATTTCTGCTTGCGTATGCTTTAGAAGCAAGAATTAAGAGGACTACATTCATTATTTCAGCTGAAAAATGCTTAGTTTATGATTTATAGTCAACATTAATGTCATGTCCCAAACAAGCGTTTTCAGCCCGAGTGGAGCACATTTTGACTGTTTTTTTAAAAACATCATTGTACATTGAAATTTCTGCTTGCGTATGCTTTAGAAGCAAGAATTAAGAGGACTACATTCATTATTTCAGCTGAAAAATGCTTAGTTTATGATTTATAGTCAACATTAATGAAATGTTCCAAACAAGCGTTTTCAGCCCGAGTGGAGCACATTTTGACCCTTTTTTTAAAAACATCATTGTACATTGAAATTTCTGCTTGCGTATGCTTTAGAAGCAAGAATTAAGAGGACTACATTCATTATTTCAGCTGAAAAATGCTTAGTTTATGATTTATAGTCAACATTAATGAAATGTCCCCAACAGCGTTTTCAGCCCGAGTGGAGCGCATTTTGACTGTTTTTTTTAAAAACATCATTGTACATTGAAATTTCTGCTTGCGTATGCTTTAGAAGCAAGAATTAAGAGGACTACATTCATTATTTAAGCTGAAAAATGCTTAGTTTTTGATTTGTAGTCAACATTAATGAAATGTCCCCAACAGCGTTTTCAGCCCGAGTGGAGCACATTTTGACTGTTTTTTTTAAAAACATCATTGTACATTGAAATTTCTGCTTGCGTATGCTTTGGAAGCAAGAATTAAGAGGACTACATTCATTATTTCAGCTGAAAAATGCTTAGTTTATGATTTATAGTCAACATTAATGAAATGTTCCAAACAAGCGTTTTCAGCCCGAGTGGAGCACATTTTGACCCTTTTTTTAAAAACATCATTGTACATTGAAATTTCTGCTTGCGTATGCTTTAGAAGCAAGAATTAAGAGGACTACATTCATTATTTCAGCTGAAAAATGCTTAGTTTTTGATTTGTAGTCAACATTAATGAAATGTCCCCAACAGCGTTTTCAGCCCGAGTGGAGCGCATTTTGACTGTTTTTTTTAAAAACATCATTGTACATTGAAATTTCTGCTTGCGTATGCTTTAGAAGCAAGAATTAAGAGGACTACATTCATTATTTCAGCTGAAAAATGCTTAGTTTATGATTTATAGTCAACATTAAGGAAATGTTCCGAACAAGCGTTTTCAGCCCGAGTGGAGCACATTTTGACCGTTTTTTAAAAAACATCATTGTACATTGAAATTTCTGCTTGCGTATGCTTTAGAAGCAAGAATTAAGAGGACTACATTCATTATTTCAGCTGAAAAATGCTTAGTTTATGATTTATAGTCAACATTAATGAAATGTCCCCAACAGCGTTTTCAGCCCGAGTGGAGCACATTTTGACTGTTTTTTTAAAAACATCATTGTACATTGAAATTTCTGCTTGCGTATGCTTTAGAAGCAAGAATTAAGAGGACTACATTCATTATTTCAGCTGAAAAATGCTTAGTTTATGATTTATAGTCAACATTAATGAAATGTCCCCAACAGCGTTTTCAGCCCGAGTGGAGCACATTTTGACTGTTTTTTTAAAAACATCATTGTACATTGAAATTTCTGCTTGCGAATGCTTTAGAAGCAAGAATTAAGAGGACTACATTCATTATTTCAGCTGAAAAATGCTTAGTTTTTGATTTGTAGTCAACATTAATGAAATGTCCCCAACAGCGTTTTCAGCCCGAGTGGAGCACATTTTGACTGTTTTTTTTAAAAACATCATTGTACATTGAAATTTCTGCTTGCGTATGCTTTAGAAGCAAGAATTAAGAGGACTACATTCATTATTTCAGCTGAAAAATGCTTAGTTTATGATTTATAGTCAACATTAAGGAAATGTTCCGAACAAGCGTTTTCAGCCCGAGTGGAGCACATTTTGACCGTTTTTTTAAAAACATCATTGTACATTGAAATTTCTGCTTGCGTATGCTTTAGAAGCAAGAATTAAGAGGACTACATTCATTATTTCATCTGAAAAATGCTTAGTTTATGATTTATAGTCAACATTAATGAAATGTCCCCAACAGCGTTTTCAGCCCGAGTGGAGCGCATTTTGACTGTTTTTTTTAAAAACATCATTGTACATTGAAATTTCTGCTTGCGTATGCTTTAGAAGCAAGAATTAAGAGGACTACATTCATTATTTCAGCTGAAAAATGCTTAGTTTATGATTTATAGTCAACATTAAGGAAATGTTCCGAACAAGCGTTTTCAGCCCGAGTGGAGCACATTTTGACCGTTTTTTTAAAAACATCATTGTACATTGAAATTTCTGCTTGCGTATGCTTTAGAAGCAAGAATTAAGAGGACTACATTCATTATTTCAGCTGAAAAATGCTTAGTTTATGATTTATAGTCAACATTAATGTCATGTCCCAAACAAGCGTTTTCAGCCCGAGTGGAGCACATTTTGACTGTTTTTTTAAAAACATCATTGTACATTGAAATTTCTGCTTGCGTATGCTTTAGAAGCAAGAATTAAGAGGACTACATTCATTATTTCAGCTGAAAAATGCTTAGTTTATGATTTATAGTCAACATTAATGAAATGTCCCCAACAGCGTTTTCAGCCCGAGTGGAGCACATTTTGACTGTTTTTTTAAAAACATCATTGTACATTGAAATTTCTGCTTGCGAATGCTTTAGAAGCAAGAATTAAGAGGACTACATTCATTATTTCAGCTGAAAAATGCTTAGTTTATGATTTATAGTCAACATTAATGTAATGTCCCAAACAAGCGTTTTCAGCCCGAGTGGAGCACATTTTGACCGTTTTTTTAAAAACATCATTGTACATTGAAATTTCTGCTTGCGTATGCTTTAGAAGCAAGAATTAAGAGGACTACATTCATTATTTCAGCTGAAAAATGCTTAGTTTATGATTTATAGTCAACATTAATGAAATGTCCCCAACAGCGTTTTCAGCCCGAGTGGAGCACATTTTGACTGTTTTTTTAAAAACATCATTGTACATTGAAATTTCTGCTTGCGTATGCTTTAGAAGCAAGAATTAAGAGGACTACATTCATTATTTCAGCTGAAAAATGCTTAGTTTTTGATTTATAGTCAACATTAATGAAATGTCCCCAACAGCGTTTTCAGCCCGAGTGGAGCACATTTTGACTGTTTTTTTTAAAAACATCATTGTACATTGAAATTTCTGCTTGCGTATGCTTTAGAAGCAAGAATTAAGAGGACTACATTCATTATTTCAGCTGAAAAATGCTTAGTTTATGATTTATAGTCAACATTAATGAAATGTTCCAAACAAGCGTTTTCAGCCCGAGTGGAGCACATTTTGACCCTTTTTTTAAAAACATCATTGTACATTGAAATTTCTGCTTGCGTATGCTTTAGAAGCAAGAATTAAGAGGACTACATTCATTATTTCAGCTGAAAAATGCTTAGTTTATGATTTATAGTTAACATTAATGTCATGTCCCAAACAAGCGTTTTCAGCCCGAGTGGAGCACATTTTGACTGTTTTTTTAAAAACATCATTGTACATTGAAATTTCTGCTTGCGTATGCTTTAGAAGCGAGAATTAAGAGGACTACATTCATTATTTCAGCTGAAAAATGCTTAGTTTATGATTTATAGTCAACATTAATGAAATGTTCCAAACAAGCGTTTTCAGCCCGAGTGGAGCACATTTTGACCCTTTTTTTAAAAACATCATTGTACATTGAAATTTCTGCTTGCGTATGCTTTAGAAGCAAGAATTAAGAGGACTACATTCATTATTTCAGCTGAAAAATGCTTAGTTTATGATTTATAGTCAACATTAATGTCATGTCCCAAACAAGCGTTTTCAGCCCGAGTGGAGCACATTTTGACTGTTTTTTTAAAACATCATTGTACATTAAAATTTCTGCTTGCTTATGCTTTAGAAGCAAGAATTAAGAGGACTACATTCATTATTTCAGCTGAAAAATGCTTAGTTTATGATTTATAGTCAACATTAATGAAATGTCCCCAACAGCGTTTTCAGCCCGAGTGGAGCACATTTTGACTGTTTTTTTAAAAACATCATTGTACATTGAAATTTCTGCTTGCGTATGCTTTAGAAGCAAGAATTAAGAGGACTACATTCATTATTTCAGCTGAAAAATGCTTAGTTTTTGATTTATAGTCAACATTAATGAAATGTCCCCAACAGCGTTTTCAGCCCGAGTGGAGCACATTTTGACTGTTTTTTTTAAAAACATCATTGTACATTGAAATTTCTGCTTGCGTACGCTTTAGAAGCAAGAATTAAGAGGACTACATTCATTATTTCAGCTGAAAAATGCTTAGTTTATGATTTATAGTCAACATTAATGAAATGTTCCAAACAAGCGTTTTCAGCCCGAGTGGAGCACATTTTGACCGTTTTTTTAAAAAGATCATTGTACTTTGAAATTTCTGCTTGCATATGCTTTAGAAGCAAGAATTAAGAGGACTACATTCATTATTTCAGCTGAAAAATGCTTAGTTTATGATTTATAGTCAACATTAATGTCATGTCCCAAACAAGCGTTTTCAGCCCGAGTGGAGCACATTTTGACTGTTTTTTTAAAAACATCATTGTACATTGAAATTTCTGCTTGCGTATGCTTTAGAAGCAAGAATTAAGAGGACTACATTCATTATTTCAGCTGAAAAATGCTTAGTTTATGATTTATAGTCAACATTAAGGAAATGTTCCAAACAAGCGTTTTCAGCCCGAGTGGAGCACATTTTGACCCTTTTTTTAAAAACATCATTGTACATTGAAATTTCTGCTTGCGTATGCTTTAGAAGCAAGAATTAAGAGGACTACATTCATTATTTCAGCTGAAAAATGCTTAGTTTATGATTTATAGTCAACATTAATGTCATGTCCCAAACAAGCGTTTTCAGCCCGAGTGGAGCACATTTTGACTGTTTTTTTAAAAACATCATTGTACATTGAAATTTCTGCTTGCGTATGCTTTAGAAGCAAGAATTAAGAGGACTACATTCATTATTTCAGCTGAAAAATGCTTAGTTTATGATTTATAGTCAACATTAATGAAATGTTCCAAACAAGCGTTTTCAGCCCGAGTGGAGCACATTTTGACCCTTTTTTTAAAAACATCATTGTACATTGAAATTTCTGCTTGCGTATGCTTTAGAAGCAAGAATTAAGAGGACTACATTCATTATTTCAGCTGAAAAATGCTTAGTTTATGATTTATAGTCAACATTAATGTCATGTCCCAAACAAGCGTTTTCAGCCCGAGTGGAGCACATTTTGACCGTTTTTTAAAAAACATCATTGTACATTGAAATTTCTGTTTGCGTATGCTTTAGAAGCAAGAATTAAGAGGACTACATTCATTATTTCAGCTGAAAAATGCTTAGTTTATGATTTATAGTCAACATTAATGTAATGTCCCAAACAAGCGTTTTCAGCCCGAGTGGAGCACATTTTGACCGTTTTTTTAAAAACATCATTGTACATTGAAATTTCTGCTTGCGTATGCTTTAGAAGCAAGAATTAAGAGGACTACATTCATTATTTCAGCTGAAAAATGCTTAGTTTATGATTTATAGTCAACATTAATGAAATGTCCCCAACAGCGTTTTCAGCCCGAGTGGAGCGCATTTTGACTGTTTTTTTTAAAAACATCATTGTACATTGAAATTTCTGCTTGCGTATGCTTTAGAAGCAAGAATTAAGAGGACTACATTCATTATTTCAGCTGAAAAATGCTTAGTTTTTGATTTGTAGTCAACATTAATGAAATGTCCCCAACAGCGTTTTCAGCCCGAGTGGAGCACATTTTGACTGTTTTTTTTAAAAACATCATTGTACATTGAAATTTCTGCTTGCGTATGCTTTGGAAGCAAGAATTAAGAGGACTACATTCATTATTTCAGCTGAAAAATGCTTAGTTTATGATTTATAGTCAACATTAATGTAATGTCCCAAACAAGCGTTTTCAGCCCGAGTGGAGCACATTTTGACCGTTTTTTTAAAAACATCATTGTACATTGAAATTTCTGCTTGCGTATGCTTTAGAAGCAAGAATTAAGAGGACTACATTCATTATTTCAGCTGAAAAATGCTTAGTTTATGATTTATAGTCAACATTAATGAAATGTCCCCAACAGCGTTTTCAGCCCGAGTGGAGCGCATTTTGACTGTTTTTTTTAAAAACATCATTGTACATTGAAATTTCTGCTTGCGTATGCTTTAGAAGCAAGAATTAAGAGGACTACATTCATTATTTCAGCTGAAAAATGCTTAGTTTTTGATTTGTAGTCAACATTAATGAAATGTCCCCAACAGCGTTTTCAGCCCGAGTGGAGCACATTTTGACTGTTTTTTTTAAAAACATCATTGTACATTGAAATTTCTGCTTGCGTATGCTTTGGAAGCAAGAATTAAGAGGACTACATTCATTATTTCAGCTGAAAAATGCTTAGTTTATGATTTATAGTCAACATTAATGAAATGTTCCAAACAAGCGTTTTCAGCCCGAGTGGAGCACATTTTGACCCTTTTTTTAAAAACATCATTGTACATTGAAATTTCTGCTTGCGTATGCTTTAGAAGCAAGAATTAAGAGGACTACATTCATTATTTCAGCTGAAAAATGCTTAGTTTTTGATTTGTAGTCAACATTAATGAAATGTCCCCAACAGCGTTTTCAGCCCGAGTGGAGCGCATTTTGACTGTTTTTTTTAAAAACATCATTGTACATTGAAATTTCTGCTTGCGAATGCTTTAGAAGCAAGAATTAAGAGGACTACATTCATTATTTCAGCTGAAAAATGCTTAGTTTATGATTTGTAGTCAACATTAATGAAATGTCCCCAACAGCGTTTTCAGCCCGAGTGGAGCACATTTTGACTGTTTTTTTTAAAAACATCATTGTACATTGAAATTTCTGCTTGCGTATGCTTTAGAAGCAAGAATTAAGAGGACTACATTCATTATTTCAGCTGAAAAATGCTTAGTTTATGATTTATAGTCAACATTAATGTCATGTCCCAAACAAGCGTTTTCAGCCCGAGTGGAGCACATTTTGACTGTTTTTTTTAAAAACATCATTGTACATTGAAATTTCTGCTTGCGTATGCTTTAGAAGCAAGAATTAAGAGGACTACATTCATTATTTCAGCTGAAAAATGCTTAGTTTATGATTTATAGTCAACATTAAGGAAATGTTCCGAACAAGCGTTTTCAGCCCGAGTGGAGCACATTTTGACCGTTTTTTAAAAAACATCATTGTACATTGAAATTTCTGTTTGCGTATGCTTTAGAAGCAAGAATTAAGAGGACTACATTCATTATTTCAGCTGAAAAATGCTTAGTTTATGATTTATAGTCAACATTAATGTAATGTCCCAAACAAGCGTTTTCAGCACGAGTGGAGCACATTTTGACCGTTTTTTTAAAAACATCATTGTACATTGAAATTTCTGCTTGCGTATGCTTTAGAAGCAAGAATTAAGAGGACTACATTCATTATTTCAGCTGAAAAATGCTTAGTTTATGATTTATAGTCAACATTAATGAAATGTCCCCAACAGCGTTTTCAGCCCGAGTGGAGCACATTTTGACTGTTTTTTTAAAAACATCATTGTACATTGAAATTTCTGCTTGCGTATGCTTTAGAAGCAAGAATTAAGAGGACTACATTCATTATTTCAGCTGAAAAATGCTTAGTTTTTGATTTATAGTCAACATTAATGAAATGTCCCCAACAGCGTTTTCAGCCCGAGTGGAGCACATTTTGACTGTTTTTTTTAAAAACATCATTGTACATTGAAATTTCTGCTTGCGTATGCTTTAGAAGCAAGAATTAAGAGGACTACATTCATTATTTCAGCTGAAAAATGCTTAGTTTATGATTTATAGTCAACATTAATGAAATGTTCCAAACAAGCGTTTTCAGCCCGAGTGGAGCACATTTTGACCCTTTTTTTAAAAACATCATTGTACATTGAAATTTCTGCTTGCGTATGCTTTAGAAGCAAGAATTAAGAGGACTACATTCATTATTTCAGCTGAAAAATGCTTAGTTTATGATTTATAGTTAACATTAATGTCATGTCCCAAACAAGCGTTTTCAGCCCGAGTGGAGCACATTTTGACTGTTTTTTTAAAACATCATTGTACATTAAAATTTCTGCTTGCTTATGCTTTAGAAGCAAGAATTAAGAGGACTACATTCATTATTTCAGCTGAAAAATGCTTAGTTTATGATTTATAGTCAACATTAATGAAATGTCCCCAACAGCGTTTTCAGCCCGAGTGGAGCACATTTTGACTGTTTTTTTAAAAACATCATTGTACATTGAAATTTCTGCTTGCGTATGCTTTAGAAGCAAGAATTAAGAGGACTACATTCATTATTTCAGCTGAAAAATGCTTAGTTTTTGATTTATAGTCAACATTAATGAAATGTCCCCAACAGCGTTTTCAGCCCGAGTGGAGCACATTTTGACTGTTTTTTTTAAAAACATCATTGTACATTGAAATTTCTGCTTGCGTATGCTTTAGAAGCAAGAATTAAGAGGACTACATTCATTATTTCAGCTGAAAAATGCTTAGTTTATGATTTATAGTCAACATTAATGAAATGTTCCAAACAAGCGTTTTCAGCCCGAGTGGAGCACATTTTGACCGTTTTTTTAAAAAGATCATTGTACTTTGAAATTTCTGCTTGCGTATGCTTTAGAAGCAAGAATTAAGAGGACTACATTCATTATTTCAGCTGAAAAATGCTTAGTTTATGATTTATAGTCAACATTAATGTCATGTCCCAAACAAGCGTTTTCAGCCCGAGTGGAGCACATTTTGACTGTTTTTTTAAAAACATCATTGTACATTGAAATTTCTGCTTGCGTATGCTTTAGAAGCAAGAATTAAGAGGACTACATTCATTATTTCAGCTGAAAAATGCTTAGTTTATGATTTATAGTCAACATTAAGGAAATGTTCCAAACAAGCGTTTTCAGCCCGAGTGGAGCACATTTTGACCCTTTTTTTAAAAACATCATTGTACATTGAAATTTCTGCTTGCGTATGCTTTAGAAGCAAGAATTAAGAGGACTACATTCATTATTTTAGCTGAAAAATGCTTAGTTTATGATTTATAGTCAACATTAATGTCATGTCCCAAACAAGCGTTTTCAGCCCGAGTGGAGCACATTTTGACTGTTTTTTTAAAAACATCATTGTACATTGAAATTTCTGCTTGCGTATGCTTTAGAAGCAAGAATTAAGAGGACTACATTCATTATTTCAGCTGAAAAATGCTTAGTTTATGATTTATAGTCAACATTAATGAAATGTTCCAAACAAGCGTTTTCAGCCCGAGTGGAGCACATTTTGACCCTTTTTTTAAAAACATCATTGTACATTGAAATTTCTGCTTGCGTATGCTTTAGAAGCAAGAATTAAGAGGACTACATTCATTATTTCAGCTGAAAAATGCTTAGTTTATGATTTATAGTCAACATTAATGTCATGTCCCAAACAAGCGTTTTCAGCCCGAGTGGAGCACATTTTGACCGTTTTTTAAAAAACATCATTGTACATTGAAATTTCTGTTTGCGTATGCTTTAGAAGCAAGAATTAAGAGGACTACATTCATTATTTCAGCTGAAAAATGCTTAGTTTATGATTTATAGTCAACATTAATGTAATGTCCCAAACAAGCGTTTTCAGCCCGAGTGGAGCACATTTTGACCGTTTTTTTAAAAACATCATTGTACATTGAAATTTCTGCTTGCGTATGCTTTAGAAGCAAGAATTAAGAGGACTACATTCATTATTTCAGCTGAAAAATGCTTAGTTTATGATTTATAGTCAACATTAATGAAATGTCCCCAACAGCGTTTTCAGCCCGAGTGGAGCGCATTTTGACTGTTTTTTTTAAAAACATCATTGTACATTGAAATTTCTGCTTGCGTATGCTTTAGAAGCAAGAATTAAGAGGACTACATTCATTATTTCAGCTGAAAAATGCTTAGTTTTTGATTTGTAGTCAACATTAATGAAATGTCCCCAACAGCGTTTTCAGCCCGAGTGGAGCACATTTTGACTGTTTTTTTTAAAAACATCATTGTACATTGAAATTTCTGCTTGCGTATGCTTTGGAAGCAAGAATTAAGAGGACTACATTCATTATTTCAGCTGAAAAATGCTTAGTTTATGATTTATAGTCAACAATAATGAAATGTTCCAAACAAGCGTTTTCAGCCCGAGTGGAGCACATTTTGACCGTTTTTTTAAAAAGATCATTGTACTTTGAAATTTCTGCTTGCGTATGCTTTAGAAGCAAGAATTAAGAGGACTACATTCATTATTTCAGCTGAAAAATGCTTAGTTTATGATTTATAGTCAACATTAATGTCATGTCCCAAACAAGCGTTTTCAGCCCGAGTGGAGCACATTTTGACTGTTTTTTTAAAAACATCATTGTACATTGAAATTTCTGCTTGCGTATGCTTTAGAAGCAAGAATTAAGAGGACTACATTCATTATTTCAGCTGAAAAATGCTTAGTTTATGATTTATAGTCAACATTAAGGAAATGTTCCAAACAAGCGTTTTCAGCCCGAGTGGAGCACATTTTGACCCTTTTTTTAAAAACATCATTGTACATTGAAATTTCTGCTTGCGTATGCTTTAGAAGCAAGAATTAAGAGGACTACATTCATTATTTCAGCTGAAAAATGCTTAGTTTATGATTTATAGTCAACATTAATGTCATGTCCCAAACAAGCGTTTTCAGCCCGAGTGGAGCACATTTTGACTGTTTTTTTAAAAACATCATTGTACATTGAAATTTCTGCTTGCGTATGCTTTAGAAGCAAGAATTAAGAGGACTACATTCATTATTTCAGCTGAAAAATGCTTAGTTTATGATTTATAGTCAACATTAATGAAATGTTCCAAACAAGCGTTTTCAGCCCGAGTGGAGCACATTTTGACCCTTTTTTTAAAAACATCATTGTACATTGAAATTTCTGCTTGCGTATGCTTTAGAAGCAAGAATTAAGAGGACTACATTCATTATTTCAGCTGAAAAATGCTTAGTTTATGATTTATAGTCAACATTAATGTCATGTCCCAAACAAGCGTTTTCAGCCCGAGTGGAGCACATTTTGACCGTTTTTTAAAAAACATCATTGTACATTGAAATTTCTGTTTGCGTATGCTTTAGAAGCAAGAATTAAGAGGACTACATTCATTATTTCAGCTGAAAAATGCTTAGTTTATGATTTATAGTCAACATTAATGTAATGTCCCAAACAAGCGTTTTCAGCCCGAGTGGAGCACATTTTGACCGTTTTTTTAAAAACATCATTGTACATTGAAATTTCTGCTTGCGTATGCTTTAGAAGCAAGAATTAAGAGGACTACATTCATTATTTCAGCTGAAAAATGCTTAGTTTATGATTTATAGTCAACATTAATGAAATGTCCCCAACAGCGTTTTCAGCCCGAGTGGAGCGCATTTTGACTGTTTTTTTTAAAAACATCATTGTACATTGAAATTTCTGCTTGCGTATGCTTTAGAAGCAAGAATTAAGAGGACTACATTCATTATTTCAGCTGAAAAATGCTTAGTTTTTGATTTGTAGTCAACATTAATGAAATGTCCCCAACAGCGTTTTCAGCCCGAGTGGAGCACATTTTGACTGTTTTTTTTAAAAACATCATTGTACATTGAAATTTCTGCTTGCGTATGCTTTGGAAGCAAGAATTAAGAGGACTACATTCATTATTTCAGCTGAAAAATGCTTAGTTTATGATTTATAGTCAACAATAATGAAATGTTCCAAACAAGCGTTTTCAGCCTGAGTGGAGCACATTTTGACCCTTTTTTTAAAAACATCATTGTACATTGAAATTTCTGCTTGCGTATGCTTTAGAAGCAAGAATTAAGAGGACTACATTCATTATTTCAGCTGAAAAATGCTTAGTTTTTGATTTGTAGTCAACATTAATGAAATGTCCCCAACAGCGTTTTCAGCCCGAGTGGAGCGCATTTTGACTGTTTTTTTTAAAAACATCATTGTACATTGAAATTTCTGCTTGCGTATGCTTTAGAAGCAAGAATTAAGAGGACTACATTCATTATTTCAGCTGAAAAATGCTTAGTTTATGATTTATAGTCAACATTAAGGAAATGTTCCGAACAGGCGTTTTCAGCCCGAGTGGAGCACATTTTGACCCTTTTTTTAAAAACATCATTGTACATTGAAATTTCTGCTTGCGTATGCTTTAGAAGCAAGAATTAAGAGGACTACATTCATTATTTCAGCTGAAAAATGCTTAGTTTATGATTTATAGTCAACATTAATGAAATGTTCCAAACAAGCGTTTTCAGCCCGAGTGGAGCACATTTTGACCCTTTTTTTAAAAACATCATTGTACATTGAAATTTCTGCTTGCGTATGCTTTAGAAGCAAGAATTAAGAGGACTACATTCATTATTTCAGCTGAAAAATGCTTAGTTTATGATTTATAGTCAACATTAATGTCATGTCCCAAACAAGCGTTTTCAGCCCGAGTGGAGCACATTTTGACCCTTTTTTTAAAAACATCATTGTACATTGAAATTTCTGCTTGCGTATGCTTTAGAAGCAAGAATTAAGAGGACTACATTCATTATTTCAGCTGAAAAATGCTTAGTTTTTGATTTGTAGTCAACATTAATGAAATGTCCCCAACAGCGTTTTCAGCCCGAGTGGAGCGCATTTTGACTGTTTTTTTTAAAAACATCATTGTACATTGAAATTTCTGCTTGCGTATGCTTTAGAAGCAAGAATTAAGAGGACTACATTCATTATTTCAGCTGAAAAATGCTTAGTTTATGATTTATAGTCAACATTAAGGAAATGTTCCGAACAAGCGTTTTCAGCCCGAGTGGAGCACATTTTGACCGTTTTTTAAAAAACATCATTGTACATTGAAATTTCTTTTTGCGTATGCTTTAGAAGCAAGAATTAAGAGGACTACATTCATTATTTCAGCTGAAAAATGCTTAGTTTATGATTTATAGTCAACATTAATGTAATGTCCCAAACAAGCGTTTTCAGCCCGAGTGGAGCACATTTTGACCCTTTTTTTAAAAAAATCATTGTACATTGAAATTTCTGCTTGCGTATGCTTTAGAAGCAAGAATTAAGAGGACTACATTCATTATTTCAGCTGAAAAATGCTTAGTTTATGATTTATAGTCAACATTAATGTCATGTCCCAAACAAGCGTTTTCAGCCCGAGTGGAGCACATTTTGACTGTTTTTTTAAAAACATCATTGTACATTGAAATTTCTGCTTGCGTATGCTTTAGAAGCAAGAATTAAGAGGACTACATTCATTATTTCAGCTGAAAAATGCTTAGTTTATGATTTATAGTCAACATTAATGAAATGTCCCCAACAGCGTTTTCAGCCCGAGTGGAGCACATTTTGACTGTTTTTTTTAAAAACATCATTGTACATTGAAATTTTTGCTTGCGTATGCTTTAGAAGCAAGAATTAAGAGGACTACATTCATTATTTCAGCTGAAAAATGCTTAGTTTATGATTTATAGTCAACATTAAGGAAATGTTCCGAACAAGCGTTTTCAGCCCGAGTGGAGCACATTTTGACCGTTTTTTAAAAAACATCATTGTACATTGAAATTTCTTTTTGCGTATGCTTTAGAAGCAAGAATTAAGAGGACTACATTCATTATTTCAGCTGAAAAATGCTTAGTTTATCATTTATAGTCAACATTAATGTAATGTCCCAAACAAGCGTTTTCAGCCCGAGTGGAGCACATTTTGACTGTTTTTTTAAAAACATCATTGTACATTGAAATTTCTGCTTGCGTATGCTTTAGAAGCAAGAATTAAGAGGACTACATTCATTATTTCAGCTGAAAAATGCTTAGTTTATGATTTATAGTCAACATTAATGTCATGTCCCAAACAAGCGTTTTCAGCCCGAGTGGAGCACATTTTGACTGTTTTTTTAAAAACATCATTGTACATTGAAATTTCTGCTTGCGTATGCTTTAGAAGCAAGAATTAAGAGGACTACATTCATTATTTCAGCTGAAAAATGCTTAGTTTATGATTTATAGTCAACATTAATGAAATGTTCCAAACAAGCGTTTTCAGCCCGAGTGGAGCACATTTTGACCCTTTTTTTAAAAACATCATTGTACATTGAAATTTCTGCTTGCGTATGCTTTAGAAGCAAGAATTAAGAGGACTACATTCATTATTTCAGCTGAAAAATGCTTAGTTTTTGATTTGTAGTCAACATTAATGAAATGTCCCCAACAGCGTTTTCAGCCCGAGTGGAGCGCATTTTGACTGTTTTTTTTAAAAACATCATTGTACATTGAAATTTCTGCTTGCGTATGCTTTAGAAGCAAGAATTAAGAGGACTACATTCATTATTTCAGCTGAAAAATGCTTAGTTTATGATTTATAGTCAACATTAATGAAATGTCCCCAACAGCGTTTTCAGCCCGAGTGGAGCGCATTTTGACTGTTTTTTTTAAAAACATCATTGTACATTGAAATTTCTGCTTGCATATGCTTTAGAAGCAAGAATTAAGAGGACTACATTCATTATTTCAGCTGAAAAATGCTTAGTTTATGATTTATAGTCAACATTAAGGAAATGTTCCGAACAAGCGTTTTCAGCCCGAGTGGAGCACATTTTGACCGTTTTTTTAAAAACATCATTGTACATTGAAATTTCTGTTTGCGTATGCTTTAGAAGCAAGAATTAAGAGGACTACATTCATTATTTCAGCTGAAAAATGCTTAGTTTATGATTTATAGTCAACATTAATGTAATGTCCCAAACAAGCGTTTTCAGCCCGAGTGGAGCACATTTTGACTGTTTTTTTAAAAACATCATTGTACATTGAAATTTCTGCTTGCGTATGTTTTAGAAGCAAGAATTAAGAGGACTACATTCATTATTTCAGCTGAAAAATGCTTAGTTTATGATTTATAGTCAACATTAATGAAATGTCCCCAACAGCGTTTTCAGCCCGAGTGGAGCACATTTTGACTGTTTTTTTAAAAACATCATTGTACATTGAAATTTCTGCTTGCGTATGCTTTAGAAGCAAGAATTAAGAGGACTACATTCATTATTTCAGCTGAAAAATGCTTAGTTTATGATTTATAGTCAACATTAATGAAATGTCCCCAACAGCGTTTTCAGCCCGAGTGGAGCACATTTTGACTGTTTTTTTAAAAACATCATTGTACATTGAAATTTCTGCTTGCGTATGCTTTAGAAGCAAGAATTAAGAGGACTACATTCATTATTTCAGCTGAAAAATGCTTAGTTTATGATTTATAGTCAACATTAATGTCATGTCCCAAACAAGCGTTTTCAGCCCGAGTGGAGCACATTTTGACTGTTTTTTTAAAAACATCATTGTACATTGAAATTTCTGCTTGCGTATGCTTTAGAAGCAAGAATTAAGAGGACTACATTCATTATTTCAGCTGAAAAATGCTTAGTTTATGATTTATAGTCAACATTAAGGAAATGTTCCAAACAAGCGTTTTCAGCCCGAGTGGAGCACATTTTGACCCTTTTTTTAAAAACATCATTGTACATTGAAATTTCTGCTTGCGTATGCTTTAGAAGCAAGAATTAAGAGGACTACATTCATTATTTCAGCTGAAAAATGCTTAGTTTATGATTTATAGTCAACATTAATGTCATGTCCCAAACAAGCGTTTTCAGCCCGAGTGGAGCACATTTTGACCGTTTTTTTAAAAACATCATTGTACATTGAAATTTCTGCTTGCGTATGCTTTAGAAGCAAGAATTAAGAGGACTACATTCATTATTTCAGCTGAAAAATGCTTAGTTTATGATTTATAGTCAACATTAATGAAATGTTCCAAACAAGCGTTTTCAGCCCGAGTGGAGCACATTTTGACCCTTTTTTTAAAAACATCATTGTACATTGAAATTTCTGCTTGCCTATGCTTTAGAAGCAAGAATTAAGAGGACTACATTCATTATTTCAGCTGAAAAATGCTTAGTTTATGATTTATAGTCAACATTAATGTCATGTCCCAAACAAGCGTTTTCAGCCCGAGTGGAGCACATTTTGACTGTTTTTTTAAAAACATCATTGTACATTGAAATTTCTGCTTGCGTATGCTTTAGAAGCAAGAATTAAGAGGACTACATTCATTATTTCAGCTGAAAAATGCTTAGTTTATGATTTATAGTCAACATTAATGAAATGTTCCAAACAAGCGTTTTCAGCCCGAGTGGAGCACATTTTGACCCTTTTTTTAAAAACATCATTGTACATTGAAATTTCTGCTTGCGTATGCTTTAGAAGCAAGAATTAAGAGGACTATATTCATTATTTCAGCTGAAAAATGCTTAGTTTTTGATTTGTAGTCAACATTAATGAAATGTCCCCAACAGCGTTTTCAGCCCGAGTGGAGCGCATTTTGACTGTTTTTTTTAAAAACATCATTGTACATTGAAATTTCTGCTTGCGTATGCTTTAGAAGCAAGAATTAAGAGGACTACATTCATTATTTCAGCTGAAAAATGCTTAGTTTATGATTTATAGTCAACATTAATGAAATGTCCCCAACAGCGTTTTCAGCCCGAGTGGAGCACATTTTGACTGTTTTTTTAAAAACATCATTGTACATTGAAATTTCTGCTTGCGTATGCTTTAGAAGCAAGAATTAAGAGGACTACATTCATTATTTCAGCTGAAAAATGCTTAGTTTATGATTTATAGTCAACATTAATGAAATGTCCCCAACAGCGTTTTCAGCCCGAGTGGAGCACATTTTGACTGTTTTTTTAAAAACATCATTGTACATTGAAATTTCTGCTTGCGTATGCTTTAGAAGCAAGAATTAAGAGGACTACATTCATTATTTCAGCTGAAAAATGCTTAGTTTATGATTTATAGTCAACATTAATGTCATGTCCCAAACAAGCGTTTTCAGCCCGAGTGGAGCACATTTTGACTGTTTTTTTAAAAACATCATTGTACATTGAAATTTCTGCTTGCGTATGCTTTAGAAGCAAGAATTAAGAGGACTACATTCATTATTTCAGCTGAAAAATGCTTAGTTTATGATTTATAGTCAACATTAAGGAAATGTTCCAAACAAGCGTTTTCAGCCCGAGTGGAGCACATTTTGACTGTTTTTTTTAAAAACATCATTGTACATTGAAATTTCTGCTTGCGTATGCTTTAGAAGCAAGAATTAAGAGGACTACATTCATTATTTCAGCTGAAAAATGCTTAGTTTATGATTTATAGTCAACATTAATGAAATGTCCCCAACAGCGTTTTCAGCCCGAGTGGAGCGCATTTTGACTGTTTTTTTTAAAAACATCATTGTACATTGAAATTTCTGCTTGCATATGCTTTAGAAGCAAGAATTAAGAGGACTACATTCATTATTTCAGCTGAAAAATGCTTAGTTTATGATTTATAGTCAACATTAAGGAAATGTTCCGAACAAGCGTTTTCAGCCCGAGTGGAGCACATTTTGACCGTTTTTTTAAAAACATCATTGTACATTGAAATTTCTGTTTGCGTATGCTTTAGAAGCAAGAATTAAGAGGACTACATTCATTATTTCAGCTGAAAAATGCTTAGTTTATGATTTATAGTCAACATTAATGTAATGTCCCAAACAAGCGTTTTCAGCCCGAGTGGAGCACATTTTGACTGTTTTTTTAAAAACATCATTGTACATTGAAATTTCTGCTTGCGTATGTTTTAGAAGCAAGAATTAAGAGGACTACATTCATTATTTCAGCTGAAAAATGCTTAGTTTATGATTTATAGTCAACATTAATGAAATGTCCCCAACAGCGTTTTCAGCCCGAGTGGAGCACATTTTGACTGTTTTTTTAAAAACATCATTGTACATTGAAATTTCTGCTTGCGTATGCTTTAGAAGCAAGAATTAAGAGGACTACATTCATTATTTCAGCTGAAAAATGCTTAGTTTATGATTTATAGTCAACATTAATGAAATGTCCCCAACAGCGTTTTCAGCCCGAGTGGAGCACATTTTGACTGTTTTTTTAAAAACATCATTGTACATTGAAATTTCTGCTTGCGTATGCTTTAGAAGCAAGAATTAAGAGGACTACATTCATTATTTCAGCTGAAAAATGCTTAGTTTATGATTTATAGTCAACATTAATGTCATGTCCCAAACAAGCGTTTTCAGCCCGAGTGGAGCACATTTTGACTGTTTTTTTAAAAACATCATTGTACATTGAAATTTCTGCTTGCGTATGCTTTAGAAGCAAGAATTAAGAGGACTACATTCATTATTTCAGCTGAAAAATGCTTAGTTTATGATTTATAGTCAACATTAAGGAAATGTTCCAAACAAGCGTTTTCAGCCCGAGTGGAGCACATTTTGACCCTTTTTTTAAAAACATCATTGTACATTGAAATTTCTGCTTGCGTATGCTTTAGAAGCAAGAATTAAGAGGACTACATTCATTATTTCAGCTGAAAAATGCTTAGTTTATGATTTATAGTCAACATTAATGTCATGTCCCAAACAAGCGTTTTCAGCCCGAGTGGAGCACATTTTGACCGTTTTTTTAAAAACATCATTGTACATTGAAATTTCTGCTTGCGTATGCTTTAGAAGCAAGAATTAAGAGGACTACATTCATTATTTCAGCTGAAAAATGCTTAGTTTATGATTTATAGTCAACATTAATGAAATGTTCCAAACAAGCGTTTTCAGCCCGAGTGGAGCACATTTTGACCCTTTTTTTAAAAACATCATTGTACATTGAAATTTCTGCTTGCCTATGCTTTAGAAGCAAGAATTAAGAGGACTACATTCATTATTTCAGCTGAAAAATGCTTAGTTTATGATTTATAGTCAACATTAATGTCATGTCCCAAACAAGCGTTTTCAGCCCGAGTGGAGCACATTTTGACTGTTTTTTTAAAAACATCATTGTACATTGAAATTTCTGCTTGCGTATGCTTTAGAAGCAAGAATTAAGAGGACTACATTCATTATTTCAGCTGAAAAATGCTTAGTTTATGATTTATAGTCAACATTAATGAAATGTTCCAAACAAGCGTTTTCAGCCCGAGTGGAGCACATTTTGACCCTTTTTTTAAAAACATCATTGTACATTGAAATTTCTGCTTGCGTATGCTTTAGAAGCAAGAATTAAGAGGACTACATTCATTATTTCAGCTGAAAAATGCTTAGTTTTTGATTTGTAGTCAACATTAATGAAATGTCCCCAACAGCGTTTTCAGCCCGAGTGGAGCGCATTTTGACTGTTTTTTTTAAAAACATCATTGTACATTGAAATTTCTGCTTGCGTATGCTTTAGAAGCAAGAATTAAGAGGACTACATTCATTATTTCAGCTGAAAAATGCTTAGTTTATGATTTATAGTCAACATTAATGAAATGTCCCCAACAGCGTTTTCAGCCCGAGTGGAGCACATTTTGACTGTTTTTTTAAAAACATCATTGTACATTGAAATTTCTGCTTGCGTATGCTTTAGAAGCAAGAATTAAGAGGACTACATTCATTATTTCAGCTGAAAAATGCTTAGTTTATGATTTATAGTCAACATTAATGAAATGTCCCCAACAGCGTTTTCAGCCCGAGTGGAGCACATTTTGACTGTTTTTTTAAAAACATCATTGTACATTGAAATTTCTGCTTGCGTATGCTTTAGAAGCAAGAATTAAGAGGACTACATTCATTATTTCAGCTGAAAAATGCTTAGTTTATGATTTATAGTCAACATTAATGTCATGTCCCAAACAAGCGTTTTCAGCCCGAGTGGAGCACATTTTGACTGTTTTTTTAAAAACATCATTGTACATTGAAATTTCTGCTTGCGTATGCTTTAGAAGCAAGAATTAAGAGGACTACATTCATTATTTCAGCTGAAAAATGCTTAGTTTATGATTTATAGTCAACATTAAGGAAATGTTCCAAACAAGCGTTTTCAGCCCGAGTGGAGCACATTTTGACCCTTTTTTTAAAAACATCATTGTACATTGAAATTTCTGCTTGCGTATGCTTTAGAAGCAAGAATTAAGAGGACTACATTCATTATTTCAGCTGAAAAATGCTTAGTTTATGATTTATAGTCAACATTAATGTCATGTCCCAAACAAGCGTTTTCAGCCCGAGTGGAGCACATTTTGACTGTTTTTTTAAAAACATCATTGTACATTGAAATTTCTGCTTGCGTATGCTTTAGAAGCAAGAATTAAGAGGACTACATTCATTATTTCAGCTGAAAAATGCTTAGTTTATGATTTATAGTCACCATTAATGAAATGTTCCAAACAAGCGTTTTCAGCCCGAGTGGAGCACATTTTGACCCTTTTTTTAAAAACATCATTGTACATTGAAATTTCTGCTTGCCTATGCTTTAGAAGCAAGAATTAAGAGGACTACATTCATTATTTCAGCTGAAAAATGCTTAGTTTATGATTTATAGTCAACATTAATGTCATGTCCCAAACAAGCGTTTTCAGCCCGAGTGGAGCACATTTTGACTGTTTTTTTAAAAACATCATTGTACATTGAAATTTCTGCTTGCGTATGCTTTAGAAGCAAGAATTAAGAGGACTACATTCATTATTTCAGCTGAAAAATGCTTAGTTTATGATTTATAGTCAACATTAATGAAATGTTCCAAACAAGCGTTTTCAGCCCGAGTGGAGCACATTTTGACCCTTTTTTTAAAAACATCATTGTACATTGAAATTTCTGCTTGCGTATGCTTTAGAAGCAAGAATTAAGAGGACTACATTCATTATTTCAGCTGAAAAATGCTTAGTTTTTGATTTGTAGTCAACATTAATGAAATGTCCCCAACAGCGTTTTCAGCCCGAGTGGAGCGCATTTTGACTGTTTTTTTTAAAAACATCATTGTACATTGAAATTTCTGCTTGCGTATGCTTTAGAAGCAAGAATTAAGAGGACTACATTCATTATTTCAGCTGAAAAATGCTTAGTTTATGATTTATAGTCAACATTAATGAAATGTCCCCAACAGCGTTTTCAGCCCGAGTGGAGCGCATTTTGACTGTTTTTTTTAAAAACATCATTGTACATTGAAATTTCTGCTTGCGTATGCTTTAGAAGCAAGAATTAAGAGGACTACATTCATTATTTCAGCTGAAAAATGCTTAGTTTATGATTTATAGTCAACATTAAGGAAATGTTCCGAACAAGCGTTTTCAGCCCGAGTGGAGCACATTTTGACCGTTTTTTTAAAAACATCATTGTACATTGAAATTTCTGTTTGCGTATGCTTTAGAAGCAAGAATTAAGAGGACTACATTCATTATTTCAGCTGAAAAATGCTTAGTTTATGATTTATAGTCAACATTAATGTAATGTCCCAAACAAGCGTTTTCAGCCCGAGTGGAGCACATTTTGACTGTTTTTTTAAAAACATCATTGTACATTGAAATTTCTGCTTGCGTATGTTTTAGAAGCAAGAATTAAGAGGACTACATTCATTATTTCAGCTGAAAAATGCTTAGTTTATGATTTATAGTCAACATTAATGAAATGTCCCCAACAGCGTTTTCAGCCCGAGTGGAGCACATTTTGACTGTTTTTTTAAAAACATCATTGTACATTGAAATTTCTGCTTGCGTATGCTTTAGAAGCAAGAATTAAGAGGACTACATTCATTATTTCAGCTGAAAAATGCTTAGTTTATGATTTATAGTCAACATTAATGAAATGTCCCCAACAGCGTTTTCAGCCCGAGTGGAGCACATTTTGACTGTTTTTTTAAAAACATCATTGTACATTGAAATTTCTGCTTGCGTATGCTTTAGAAGCAAGAATTAAGAGGACTACATTCATTATTTCAGCTGAAAAATGCTTAGTTTATGATTTATAGTCAACATTAATGTCATGTCCCAAACAAGCGTTTTCAGCCCGAGTGGAGCACATTTTGACTGTTTTTTTAAAAACATCATTGTACATTGAAATTTCTGCTTGCGTATGCTTTAGAAGCAAGAATTAAGAGGACTACATTCATTATTTCAGCTGAAAAATGCTTAGTTTATGATTTATAGTCAACATTAAGGAAATGTTCCAAACAAGCGTTTTCAGCCCGAGTGGAGCACATTTTGACCCTTTTTTTAAAAACATCATTGTACATTGAAATTTCTGCTTGCGTATGCTTTAGAAGCAAGAATTAAGAGGACTACATTCATTATTTCAGCTGAAAAATGCTTAGTTTATGATTTATAGTCAACATTAATGTCATGTCCCAAACAAGCGTTTTCAGCCCGAGTGGAGCACATTTTGACTGTTTTTTTAAAAACATCATTGTACATTGAAATTTCTGCTTGCGTATGCTTTAGAAGCAAGAATTAAGAGGACTACATTCATTATTTCAGCTGAAAAATGCTTAGTTTATGATTTATAGTCAACATTAATGAAATGTTCCAAACAAGCGTTTTCAGCCCGAGTGGAGCACATTTTGACCCTTTTTTTAAAAACATCATTGTACATTGAAATTTCTGCTTGCCTATGCTTTAGAAGCAAGAATTAAGAGGACTACATTCATTATTTCAGCTGAAAAATGCTTAGTTTATGATTTATAGTCAACATTAATGTCATGTCCCAAACAAGCGTTTTCAGCCCGAGTGGAGCACATTTTGACTGTTTTTTTAAAAACATCATTGTACATTGAAATTTCTGCTTGCGTATGCTTTAGAAGCAAGAATTAAGAGGACTACATTCATTATTTCAGCTGAAAAATGCTTAGTTTATGATTTATAGTCAACATTAATGAAATGTTCCAAACAAGCGTTTTCAGCCCGAGTGGAGCACATTTTGACCCTTTTTTTAAAAACATCATTGTACATTGAAATTTCTGCTTGCGTATGCTTTAGAAGCAAGAATTAAGAGGACTACATTCATTATTTCAGCTGAAAAATGCTTAGTTTTTGATTTGTAGTCAACATTAATGAAATGTCCCCAACAGCGTTTTCAGCCCGAGTGGAGCGCATTTTGACTGTTTTTTTTAAAAACATCATTGTACATTGAAATTTCTGCTTGCGTATGCTTTAGAAGCAAGAATTAAGAGGACTACATTCATTATTTCAGCTGAAAAATGCTTAGTTTATGATTTATAGTCAACATTAAGGAAATGTTCCGAACAAGCGTTTTCAGCCCGAGTGGAGCACATTTTGACCGTTTTTAAAAAAACATCATTGTACATTGAAATTTCTTTTTGCGTATGCTTTAGAAGCAAGAATTAAGAGGACTACATTCATTATTTCAGCTGAAAAATGCTTAGTTTATGATTTATAGTCAACATTAATGTAATGTCCCAAACAAGCGTTTTCAGCCCGAGTGGAGCACATTTTGACTGTTTTTTTAAAAACATCATTGTACATTGAAATTTCTGCTTGCGTATGCTTTAGAAGCAAGAATTAAGAGGACTACATTCATTATTTCAGCTGAAAAATGCTTAGTTTATGATTTATAGTCAACATTAATGTCATGTCCCAAACAAGCGTTTTCAGCCCGAGTGGAGCACATTTTGACTGTTTTTTTAAAAACATCATTGTACATTGAAATTTCTGCTTGCGTATGCTTTAGAAGCAAGAATTAAGAGGACTACATTCATTATTTCAGCTGAAAAATGCTTAGTTTATGATTTATAGTCAACATTAATGAAATGTTCCAAACAAGCGTTTTCAGCCCGAGTGGAGCACATTTTGACCCTTTTTTTAAAAACATCATTGTACATTGAAATTTCTGCTTGCGTATGCTTTAGAAGCAAGAATTAAGAGGACTACATTCATTATTTCAGCTGAAAAATGCTTAGTTTATGATTTATAGTCAACATTAATGTCATGTCCCCAACAGCGTTTTCAGCCCGAGTGGAGCACATTTTGACTGTTTTTTTAAAAACATCATTGTACATTGAAATTTCTGCTTGCGTATGCTTTAGAAGCAAGAATTAAGAGGACTACATTCATTATTTCAGCTGAAAAATGCTTAGTTTATGATTTATAGTCAACATTAATGAAATGTTCCAAACAAGCGTTTTCAGCCCGAGTGGAGCACATTTTGACCCTTTTTTTAAAAACATCATTGTACATTGAAATTTCTGCTTGCGTATGCTTTAGAAGCAAGAATTAAGAGGACTACATTCATTATTTCAGCTGAAAAATGCTTAGTTTTTGATTTGTAGTCAACATTAATGAAATGTCCCCAACAGCGTTTTCAGCCCGAGTGGAGCGCATTTTGACTGTTTTTTTTAAAAACATCATTGTACATTGAAATTTCTGCTTGCGTATGCTTTAGAAGCAAGAATTAAGAGGACTACATTCATTATTTCAGCTGAAAAATGCTTAGTTTATGATTTATAGTCAACATTAAGGAAATGTTCCGAACAAGCGTTTTCAGCCCGAGTGGAGCACATTTTGACCGTTTTTTAAAAAACATCATTGTACATTGAAATTTCTTTTTGCGTATGCTTTAGAAGCAAGAATTAAGAGGACTACATTCATTATTTCAGCTGAAAAATGCTTAGTTTATGATTTATAGTCAACATTAATGTAATGTCCCAAACAAGCGTTTTCAGCCCGAGTGGAGCACATTTTGACTGTTTTTTTAAAAACATCATTGTACATTGAAATTTCTGCTTGCGTATGCTTTAGAAGCAAGAATTAAGAGGACTACATTCATTATTTCAGCTGAAAAATGCTTAGTTTATGATTTATAGTCAACATTAATGTCATGTCCCAAACAAGCGTTTTCAGCCCGAGTGGAGCACATTTTGACTGTTTTTTTAAAAACATCATTGTACATTGAAATTTCTGCTTGCGTATGCTTTAGAAGCAAGAATTAAGAGGACTACATTCATTATTTCAGCTGAAAAATGCTTAGTTTATGATTTATAGTCAACATTAATGAAATGTTCCAAACAAGCGTTTTCAGCCCGAGTGGAGCACATTTTGACCCTTTTTTTAAAAACATCATTGTACATTGAAATTTCTGCTTGCGTATGCTTTAGAAGCAAGAATTAAGAGGACTACATTCATTATTTCAGCTGAAAAATGCTTAGTTTTTGATTTGTAGTCAACATTAATGAAATGTCCCCAACAGCGTTTTCAGCCCGAGTGGAGCGCATTTTGACTGTTTTTTTTAAAAACATCATTGTACATTGAAATTTCTGCTTGCGTATGCTTTAGAAGCAAGAATTAAGAGGACTACATTCATTATTTCAGCTGAAAAATGCTTAGTTTATGATTTATAGTCAACATTAAGGAAATGTTCCGAACAAGCGTTTTCAGCCCGAGTGGAGCACATTTTGACCGTTTTTTAAAAAACATCATTGTACATTGAAATTTCTGTTTGCGTATGCTTTAGAAGCAAGAATTAAGAGGACTACATTCATTATTTCAGCTGAAAAATGCTTAGTTTATGATTTATAGTCAACATTAATGTAATGTCCCAAACAAGCGTTTTCAGCCCGAGTGGAGCACATTTTGACCGTTTTTTTAAAAACATCATTGTACATTGAAATTTCTGCTTGCGTATGCTTTAGAAGCAAGAATTAAGAGGACTACATTCATTATTTCAGCTGAAAAATGCTTAGTTTATGATTTATAGTCAACATTAATGAAATGTCCCCAACAGCGTTTTCAGCCCGAGTGGAGCACATTTTGACTGTTTTTTTTAAAAACATCATTGTACATTGAAATTTCTGCTTGCGAATGCTTTAGAAGCAAGAATTAAGAGGACTACATTCATTATTTCAGCTGAAAAATGCTTAGTTTTTGATTTGTAGTCAACATTAATGAAATGTCCCCAACAGCGTTTTCAGCCCGAGTGGAGCACATTTTGACTGTTTTTTTTAAAAACATCATTGTACATTGAAATTTCTGCTTGCGTATGCTTTAGAAGCAAGAATTAAGAGGACTACATTCATTATTTCAGCTGAAAAATGCTTAGTTTATGATTTATAGTCAACATTAAGGAAATGTTCCGAACAAGCGTTTTCAGCCCGAGTGGAGCACATTTTGACCGTTTTTTTAAAAACATCATTGTACATTGAAATTTCTGCTTGCGTATGCTTTAGAAGCAAGAATTAAGAGGACTACATTCATTATTTCAGCTGAAAAATGCTTAGTTTATGATTTATAGTCAACATTAATGTCATGTCCCAAACAAGCGTTTTCAGCCCGAGTGGAGCACATTTTGACTGTTTTTTTAAAAACATCATTGTACATTGAAATTTCTGCTTGCGTATGCTTTAGAAGCAAGAATTAAGAGGACTACATTCATTATTTCAGCTGAAAAATGCTTAGTTTATGATTTATAGTCAACATTAATGAAATGTCCCCAACAGCGTTTTCAGCCCGAGTGGAGCACATTTTGACTGTTTTTTTAAAAACATCATTGTACATTGAAATTTCTGCTTGCGAATGCTTTAGAAGCAAGAATTAAGAGGACTACATTCATTATTTCAGCTGAAAAATGCTTAGTTTTTGATTTGTAGTCAACATTAATGAAATGTCCCCAACAGCGTTTTCAGCCCGAGTGGAACACATTTTGACTGTTTTTTTTAAAAACATCATTGTACATTGAAATTTCTGCTTGCGTATGCTTTAGAAGCAAGAATTAAGAGGACTACATTCATTATTTCAGCTGAAAAATGCTTAGTTTTTGATTTGTAGTCAACATTAATGAAATGTCCCCAACAGCGTTTTCAGCCCGAGTGGAGCGCATTTTGACTGTTTTTTTTAAAAACATCATTGTACATTGAAATTTCTGCTTGCGTATGCTTTAGAAGCAAGAATTAAGAGGACTACATTCATTATTTCAGCTGAAAAATGCTTAGTTTATGATTTATAGTCAACATTAATGAAATGTCCCCAACAGCGTTTTCAGCCCGAGTGGAGCGCATTTTGACTGTTTTTTTTAAAAACATCATTGTACATTGAAATTTCTGCTTGCGTATGCTTTAGAAGCAAGAATTAAGAGGACTACATTCATTATTTCAGCTGAAAAATGCTTAGTTTATGATTTATAGTCAACATTAAGGAAATGTTCCGAACAAGCGTTTTCAGCCCGAGTGGAGCACATTTTGACCGTTTTTTTAAAAACATCATTGTACATTGAAATTTCTGTTTGCGTATGCTTTAGAAGCAAGAATTAAGAGGACTACATTCATTATTTCAGCTGAAAAATGCTTAGTTTATGATTTATAGTCAACATTAATGTAATGTCCCAAACAAGCGTTTTCAGCCCGAGTGGAGCACATTTTGACTGTTTTTTTAAAAACATCATTGTACATTGAAATTTCTGCTTGCGTATGCTTTAGAAGCAAGAATTAAGAGGACTACATTCATTATTTCAGCTGAAAAATGCTTAGTTTATGATTTATAGTCAACATTAATGAAATGTCCCCAACAGCGTTTTCAGCCCGAGTGGAGCACATTTTGACCCTTTTTTTAAAAACATCATTGTACATTGAAATTTCTGCTTGCGTATGCTTTAGAAGCAAGAATTAAGAGGACTACATTCATTATTTCAGCTGAAAAATGCTTAGTTTATGATTTATAGTCAACATTAATGAAATGTTCCAAACAAGCGTTTTCAGCCCGAGTGGAGCACATTTTGACCCTTTTTTTAAAAACATCATTGTACATTGAAATTTCTGCTTGCGTATGCTTTAGAAGCAAGAATTAAGAGGACTACATTCATTATTTCAGCTGAAAAATGCTTAGTTTTTGATTTGTAGTCAACATTAATGAAATGTCCCCAACAGCGTTTTCAGCCCGAGTGGAGCGCATTTTGACTGTTTTTTTTAAAAACATCATTGTACATTGAAATTTCTGCTTGCGTATGCTTTAGAAGCAAGAATTAAGAGGACTACATTCATTATTTCAGCTGAAAAATGCTTAGTTTATGATTTATAGTCAACATTAAGGAAATGTTCCGAACAAGCGTTTTCAGCCCGAGTGGAGCACATTTTGACCGTTTTTTAAAAAACATCATTGTACATTGAAATTTCTTTTTGCGTATGCTTTAGAAGCAAGAATTAAGAGGACTACATTCATTATTTCAGCTGAAAAATGCTTAGTTTATGATTTATAGTCAACATTAATGTAATGTCCCAAACAAGCGTTTTCAGCCCGAGTGGAGCACATTTTGACTGTTTTTTTAAAAACATCATTGTACATTGAAATTTCTGCTTGCGTATGCTTTAGAAGCAAGAATTAAGAGGACTACATTCATTATTTCAGCTGAAAAATGCTTAGTTTATGATTTATAGTCAACATTAATGTCATGTCCCAAACAAGCGTTTTCAGCCCGAGTGGAGCACATTTTGACTGTTTTTTTAAAAACATCATTGTACATTGAAATTTCTGCTTGCGTATGCTTTAGAAGCAAGAATTAAGAGGACTACATTCATTATTTCAGCTGAAAAATGCTTAGTTTATGATTTATAGTCAACATTAATGAAATGTTCCAAACAAGCGTTTTCAGCCCGAGTGGAGCACATTTTGACCCTTTTTTTAAAAACATCATTGTACATTGAAATTTCTGCTTGCGTATGCTTTAGAAGCAAGAATTAAGAGGACTACATTCATTATTTCAGCTGAAAAATGCTTAGTTTTTGATTTGTAGTCAACATTAATGAAATGTCCCCAACAGCGTTTTCAGCCCGAGTGGAGCGCATTTTGACTGTTTTTTTAAAAACATCATTGTACATTGAAATTTCTGCTTGCGAATGCTTTAGAAGCAAGAATTAAGAGGACTACATTCATTATTTCAGCTGAAAAATGCTTAGTTTTTGATTTGTAGTCAACATTAATGAAATGTCCCCAACAGCGTTTTCAGCCCGAGTGGAGCACATTTTGACTGTTTTTTTAAAAACATCATTGTACATTGAAATTTCTGCTTGCGTATGCTTTAGAAGCAAGAATTAAGAGGACTACATTCATTATTTCAGCTGAAAAATGCTTAGTTTATGATTTATAGTCAACATTAAGGAAATGTTCCAAACAAGCGTTTTCAGCCCGAGTGGAGCACATTTTGACCCTTTTTTTTAAAAACATCATTGTACATTGAAATTTCTGCTTGCGTATGCTTTAGAAGCAAGAATTAAGAGGACTACATTCATTATTTCAGCTGAAAAATGCTTAGTTTATGATTTATAGTCAACATTAATGTCATGTCCCAAACAAGCGTTTTCAGCCCGAGTGGAGCACATTTTGACTGTTTTTTTAAAAACATCATTGTACATTGAAATTTCTGCTTGCGTATGCTTTAGAAGAAAGAATTAAGAGGACTACATTCATTATTTCAGCTGAAAAATGCTTAGTTTATGATTTATAGTCAACATTAATGAAATGTTCCAAACAAGCGTTTTCAGCCCGAGTGGAGCACATTTTGACCCTTTTTTTAAAAACATCATTGTACATTGAAATTTCTGCTTGCGTATGCTTTAGAAGCAAGAATTAAGAGGACTACATTCATTATTTCAGCTGAAAAATGCTTAGTTTATGATTTATAGTCAACATTAATGTCATGTCCCAAACAAGCGTTTTCAGCCCGAGTGGAGCACATTTTGACTGTTTTTTTAAAAACATCATTGTACATTGAAATTTCTGCTTGCGTATGCTTTAGAAGCAAGAATTAAGAGGACTACATTCATTATTTCAGCTGAAAAATGCTTAGTTTATGATTTATAGTCAACATTAATGAAATGTTCCAAACAAGCGTTTTCAGCCCGAGTGGAGCACATTTTGACCCTTTTTTTAAAAACATCATTGTACATTGAAATTTCTGCTTGCGTATGCTTTAGAAGCAAGAATTAAGAGGACTACATTCATTATTTCAGCTGAAAAATGCTTAGTTTTTGATTTGTAGTCAACATTAATGAAATGTCCCCAACAGCGTTTTCAGCCCGAGTGGAGCGCATTTTGACTGTTTTTTTTAAAAACATCATTGTACATTGAAATTTCTGCTTGCGTATGCTTTAGAAGCAAGAATTAAGAGGACTACATTCATTATTTCAGCTGAAAAATGCTTAGTTTATGATTTATAGTCAACATTAAGGAAATGTTCCGAACAAGCGTTTTCAGCCCGAGTGGAGCACATTTTGACCGTTTTTTAAAAAACATCATTGTACATTGAAATTTCTTTTTGCGTATGCTTTAGAAGCAAGAATTAAGAGGACTACATTCATTATTTCAGCTGAAAAATGCTTAGTTTATGATTTATAGTCAACATTAATGTAATGTCCCAAACAAGCGTTTTCAGCCCGAGTGGAGCACATTTTGACTGTTTTTTTAAAAACATCATTGTACATTGAAATTTCTGCTTGCGTATGCTTTAGAAGCAAGAATTAAGAGGACTACATTCATTATTTCAGCTGAAAAATGCTTAGTTTATGATTTATAGTCAACATTAATGTCATGTCCCAAACAAGCGTTTTCAGCCCAAGTGGAGCACATTTTGACTGTTTTTTTAAAAACATCATTGTACATTGAAATTTCTGCTTGCGTATGCTTTAGAAGCAAGAATTAAGAGGACTACATTCATTATTTCAGCTGAAAAATGCTTAGTTTATGATTTATAGTCAACATTAATGAAATGTTCCAAACAAGCGTTTTCAGCCCGAGTGGAGCACATTTTGACCCTTTTTTTAAAAACATCATTGTACATTGAAATTTCTGCTTGCGTATGCTTTAGAAGCAAGAATTAAGAGGACTACATTCATTATTTCAGCTGAAAAATGCTTAGTTTTTGATTTGTAGTCAACATTAATGAAATGTCCCCAACAGCGTTTTCAGTCCGAGTGGAGCGCATTTTGACTGTTTTTTTTAAAAACATCATTGTACATTGAAATTTCTGCTTGCGTATGCTTTAGAAGCAAGAATTAAGAGGACTACATTCATTATTTCAGCTGAAAAATGCTTAGTTTATGATTTATAGTCAACATTAAGGAAATGTTCCGAACAAGCGTTTTCAGCCCGAGTGGAGCACATTTTGACCGTTTTTTAAAAAACATCATTGTACATTGAAATTTCTGTTTGCGTATGCTTTAGAAGCAAGAATTAAGCGGACTACATTCATTATTTCAGCTGAAAAATGCTTAGTTTATGATTTATAGTCAACATTAATGTAATGTCCCAAACAAGCGTTTTCAGCCCGAGTGGAGCACATTTTGACCGTTTTTTTAAAAACATCATTGTACATTGAAATTTCTGCTTGCGTATGCTTTAGAAGCAAGAATTAAGAGGACTACATTCATTATTTCAGCTGAAAAATGCTTAGTTTATTATTTATAGTCAACATTAATGAAATGTCCCCAACAGCGTTTTCAGCCCGAGTGGAGCACATTTTGACTGTTTTTTTAAAAACATCATTGTACATTGAAATTTCTGCTTGCGAATGCTTTAGAAGCAAGAATTAAGAGGACTACATTCATTATTTCAGCTGAAAAATGCTTAGTTTTTGATTTGTAGTCAACATTAATGAAATGTCCCCAACAGCGTTTTCAGCCCGAGTGGAGCACATTTTGACTGTTTTTTTTAAAAACATCATTGTACATTGAAATTTCTGCTTGCGTATGCTTTAGAAGCAAGAATTAAGAGGACTACATTCATTATTTCAGCTGAAAAATGCTTAGTTTATGATTTATAGTCAACATTAAGGAAATGTTCCGAACAAGCGTTTTCAGCCCGAGTGGAGCACATTTTGACCGTTTTTTTAAAAACATCATTGTACATTGAAATTTCTGCTTGCGTATGCTTTAGAAGCAAGAATTAAGAGGACTACATTCATTATTTCAGCTGAAAAATGCTTAGTTTATGATTTATAGTCAACATTAATGTCATGTCCCAAACAAGCGTTTTCAGCCCGAGTGGAGCACATTTTGACCGTTTTTTTAAAAACATCATTGTACATTGAAATTTCTGCTTGCGTATGCTTTAGAAGCAAGAATTAAGAGGACTACATTCATTATTTCAGCTGAAAAATGCTTAGTTTATGATTTATAGTCAACATTAATGAAATGTCCCCAACAGCGTTTTCAGCCCGAGTGGAGCACATTTTGACTGTTTTTTTAAAAACATCATTGTACATTGAAATTTCTGCTTGCGAATGCTTTAGAAGCAAGAATTAAGAGGACTACATTCATTATTTCAGCTGAAAAATGCTTAGTTTTTGATTTGTAGTCAACATTAATGAAATGTCCCCAACAGCGTTTTCAGCCCGAGTGGAACACATTTTGACTGTTTTTTTTAAAAACATCATTGTACATTGAAATTTCTGCTTGCGTATGCTTTAGAAGCAAGAATTAAGAGGACTACATTCATTATTTCAGCTGAAAAATGCTTAGTTTTTGATTTGTAGTCAACATTAATGAAATGTCCCCAACAGCGTTTTCAGCCCGAGTGGAGCGCATTTTGACTGTTTTTTTTAAAAACATCATTGTACATTGAAATTTCTGCTTGCGTATGCTTTAGAAGCAAGAATTAAGAGGACTACATTCATTATTTCAGCTGAAAAATGCTTAGTTTATGATTTATAGTCAACATTAATGAAATGTCCCCAACAGCGTTTTCAGCCCGAGTGGAACACATTTTGACTGTTTTTTTTAAAAACATCATTGTACATTGAAATTTCTGCTTGCGTATGCTTTAGAAGCAAGAATTAAGAGGACTACATTCATTATTTCAGCTGAAAAATGCTTAGTTTTTGATTTGTAGTCAACATTAATGAAATGTCCCCAACAGCGTTTTCAGCCCGAGTGGAGCGCATTTTGACTGTTTTTTTTAAAAACATCATTGTACATTGAAATTTCTGCTTGCGTATGCTTTAGAAGCAAGAATTAAGAGGACTACATTCATTATTTCAGCTGAAAAATGCTTAGTTTATGATTTATAGTCAACATTAATGAAATGTCCCCAACAGCGTTTTCAGCCCGAGTGGAGCGCATTTTGACTGTTTTTTTTAAAAACATCATTGTACATTGAAATTTCTGCTTGCGTATGCTTTAGAAGCAAGAATTAAGAGGACTACATTCATTATTTCAGCTGAAAAATGCTTAGTTTATGATTTATAGTCAACATTAAGGAAATGTTCCGAACAAGCGTTTTCAGCCCGAGTGGAGCACATTTTGACCGTTTTTTTAAAAACATCATTGTACATTGAAATTTCTGTTTGCGTATGCTTTAGAAGCAAGAATTAAGAGGACTACATTCATTATTTCAGCTGAAAAATGCTTAGTTTATGATTTATAGTCAACATTAATGTAATGTCCCAAACAAGCGTTTTCAGCCCGAGTGGAGCACATTTTGACTGTTTTTTTAAAAACATCATTGTACATTGAAATTTCTGCTTGCGTATGCTTTAGAAGCAAGAATTAAGAGGACTACATTCATTATTTCAGCTGAAAAATGCTTAGTTTATGATTTATAGTCAACATTAATGAAATGTCCCCAACAGCGTTTTCAGCCCGAGTGGAGCACATTTTGACCCTTTTTTTAAAAACATCATTGTACATTGAAATTTCTGCTTGCGTATGCTTTAGAAGCAAGAATTAAGAGGACTACATTCATTATTTCAGCTGAAAAATGCTTAGTTTATGATTTATAGTCAACATTAATGAAATGTTCCAAACAAGCGTTTTCAGCCCGAGTGGAGCACATTTTGACCCTTTTTTTAAAAACATCATTGTACATTGAAATTTCTGCTTGCGTATGCTTTAGAAGCAAGAATTAAGAGGACTACATTCATTATTTCAGCTGAAAAATGCTTAGTTTTTGATTTGTAGTCAACATTAATGAAATGTCCCCAACAGCGTTTTCAGCCCGAGTGGAGCGCATTTTGACTGTTTTTTTTAAAAACATCATTGTACATTGAAATTTCTGCTTGCGTATGCTTTAGAAGCAAGAATTAAGAGGACTACATTCATTATTTCAGCTGAAAAATGCTTAGTTTATGATTTATAGTCAACATTAAGGAAATGTTCCGAACAAGCGTTTTCAGCCCGAGTGGAGCACATTTTGACCGTTTTTTAAAAAACATCATTGTACATTGAAATTTCTTTTTGCGTATGCTTTAGAAGCAAGAATTAAGAGGACTACATTCATTATTTCAGCTGAAAAATGCTTAGTTTATGATTTATAGTCAACATTAATGTAATGTCCCAAACAAGCGTTTTCAGCCCGAGTGGAGCACATTTTGACTGTTTTTTTAAAAACATCATTGTACATTGAAATTTCTGCTTGCGTATGCTTTAGAAGCAAGAATTAAGAGGACTACATTCATTATTTCAGCTGAAAAATGCTTAGTTTATGATTTATAGTCAACATTAATGTCATGTCCCAAACAAGCGTTTTCAGCCCGAGTGGAGCACATTTTGACTGTTTTTTTAAAAACATCATTGTACATTGAAATTTCTGCTTGCGTATGTTTTAGAAGCAAGAATTAAGAGGACTACATTCATTATTTCAGCTGAAAAATGCTTAGTTTATGATTTATAGTCAACATTAATGAAATGTCCCCAACAGCGTTTTCAGCCCGAGTGGAGCACATTTTGACTGTTTTTTTAAAAACATCATTGTACATTGAAATTTCTGCTTGCGTATGCTTTAGAAGCAAGAATTAAGAGGACTACATTCATTATTTCAGCTGAAAAATGCTTAGTTTATGATTTATAGTCAACATTAATGAAATGTCCCCAACAGCGTTTTCAGCCCGAGTGGAGCACATTTTGACTGTTTTTTTAAAAACATCATTGTACATTGAAATTTCTGCTTGCGTATGCTTTAGAAGCAAGAATTAAGAGGACTACATTCATTATTTCAGCTGAAAAATGCTTAGTTTATGATTTATAGTCAACATTAATGTCATGTCCCAAACAAGCGTTTTCAGCCCGAGTGGAGCACATTTTGACTGTTTTTTTAAAAACATCATTGTACATTGAAATTTCTGCTTGCGTATGCTTTAGAAGCAAGAATTAAGAGGACTACATTCATTATTTCAGCTGAAAAATGCTTAGTTTATGATTTATAGTCAACATTAATGAAATGTCCCCAACAGCGTTTTCAGCCCGAGTGGAGCACATTTTGACTGTTTTTTTAAAAACATCATTGTACATTGAAATTTCTGCTTGCGAATGCTTTAGAAGCAAGAATTAAGAGGACTACATTCATTATTTCAGCTGAAAAATGCTTAGTTTTTGATTTGTAGTCAACATTAATGAAATGTCCCCAACAGCGTTTTCAGCCCGAGTGGAACACATTTTGACTGTTTTTTTTAAAAACATCATTGTACATTGAAATTTCTGCTTGCGTATGCTTTAGAAGCAAGAATTAAGAGGACTACATTCATTATTTCAGCTGAAAAATGCTTAGTTTTTGATTTGTAGTCAACATTAATGAAATGTCCCCAACAGCGTTTTCAGCCCGAGTGGAGCGCATTTTGACTGTTTTTTTTAAAAACATCATTGTACATTGAAATTTCTGCTTGCGTATGCTTTAGAAGCAAGAATTAAGAGGACTACATTCATTATTTCAGCTGAAAAATGCTTAGTTTATGATTTATAGTCAACATTAATGAAATGTCCCCAACAGCGTTTTCAGCCCGAGTGGAGCGCATTTTGACTGTTTTTTTTAAAAACATCATTGTACATTGAAATTTCTGCTTGCGTATGCTTTAGAAGCAAGAATTAAGAGGACTACATTCATTATTTCAGCTGAAAAATGCTTAGTTTATGATTTATAGTCAACATTAAGGAAATGTTCCGAACAAGCGTTTTCAGCCCGAGTGGAGCACATTTTGACCGTTTTTTTAAAAACATCATTGTACATTGAAATTTCTGTTTGCGTATGCTTTAGAAGCAAGAATTAAGAGGACTACATTCATTATTTCAGCTGAAAAATGCTTAGTTTATGATTTATAGTCAACATTAATGTAATGTCCCAAACAAGCGTTTTCAGCCCGAGTGGAGCACATTTTGACTGTTTTTTTAAAAACATCATTGTACATTGAAATTTCTGCTTGCGTATGCTTTAGAAGCAAGAATTAAGAGGACTACATTCATTATTTCAGCTGAAAAATGCTTAGTTTATGATTTATAGTCAACATTAATGAAATGTCCCCAACAGCGTTTTCAGCCCGAGTGGAGCACATTTTGACCCTTTTTTTAAAAACATCATTGTACATTGAAATTTCTGCTTGCGTATGCTTTAGAAGCAAGAATTAAGAGGACTACATTCATTATTTCAGCTGAAAAATGCTTAGTTTATGATTTATAGTCAACATTAATGAAATGTTCCAAACAAGCGTTTTCAGCCCGAGTGGAGCACATTTTGACCCTTTTTTTAAAAACATCATTGTACATTGAAATTTCTGCTTGCGTATGCTTTAGAAGCAAGAATTAAGAGGACTACATTCATTATTTCAGCTGAAAAATGCTTAGTTTTTGATTTGTAGTCAACATTAATGAAATGTCCCCAACAGCGTTTTCAGCCCGAGTGGAGCGCATTTTGACTGTTTTTTTTAAAAACATCATTGTACATTGAAATTTCTGCTTGCGTATGCTTTAGAAGCAAGAATTAAGAGGACTACATTCATTATTTCAGCTGAAAAATGCTTAGTTTATGATTTATAGTCAACATTAAGGAAATGTTCCGAACAAGCGTTTTCAGCCCGAGTGGAGCACATTTTGACCGTTTTTTAAAAAACATCATTGTACATTGAAATTTCTTTTTGCGTATGCTTTAGAAGCAAGAATTAAGAGGACTACATTCATTATTTCAGCTGAAAAATGCTTAGTTTATGATTTATAGTCAACATTAATGTAATGTCCCAAACAAGCGTTTTCAGCCCGAGTGGAGCACATTTTGACTGTTTTTTTAAAAACATCATTGTACATTGAAATTTCTGCTTGCGTATGCTTTAGAAGCAAGAATTAAGAGGACTACATTCATTATTTCAGCTGAAAAATGCTTAGTTTATGATTTATAGTCAACATTAATGTCATGTCCCAAACAAGCGTTTTCAGCCCGAGTGGAGCACATTTTGACTGTTTTTTTAAAAACATCATTGTACATTGAAATTTCTGCTTGCGTATGCTTTAGAAGCAAGAATTAAGAGGACTACATTCATTATTTCAGCTGAAAAATGCTTAGTTTATGATTTATAGTCAACATTAATGAAATGTTCCAAACAAGCGTTTTCAGCCCGAGTGGAGCACATTTTGACCCTTTTTTTAAAAACATCATTGTACATTGAAATTTCTGCTTGCGTATGCTTTAGAAGCAAGAATTAAGAGGACTACATTCATTATTTCAGCTGAAAAATGCTTAGTTTTTGATTTGTAGTCAACATTAATGAAATGTCCCCAACAGCGTTTTCAGCCCGAGTGGAGCGCATTTTGACTGTTTTTTTAAAAACATCATTGTACATTGAAATTTCTGCTTGCGAATGCTTTAGAAGCAAGAATTAAGAGGACTACATTCATTATTTCAGCTGAAAAATGCTTAGTTTTTGATTTGTAGTCAACATTAATGAAATGTCCCCAACAGCGTTTTCAGCCCGAGTGGAGCACATTTTGACTGTTTTTTTAAAAACATCATTGTACATTGAAATTTCTGCTTGCGTATGCTTTAGAAGCAAGAATTAAGAGGACTACATTCATTATTTCAGCTGAAAAATGCTTAGTTTATGATTTATAGTCAACATTAAGGAAATGTTCCAAACAAGCGTTTTCAGCCCGAGTGGAGCACATTTTGACCCTTTTTTTTAAAAACATCATTGTACATTGAAATTTCTGCTTGCGTATGCTTTAGAAGCAAGAATTAAGAGGACTACATTCATTATTTCAGCTGAAAAATGCTTAGTTTATGATTTATAGTCAACATTAATGTCATGTCCCAAACAAGCGTTTTCAGCCCGAGTGGAGCACATTTTGACTGTTTTTTTAAAAACATCATTGTACATTGAAATTTCTGCTTGCGTATGCTTTAGAAGAAAGAATTAAGAGGACTACATTCATTATTTCAGCTGAAAAATGCTTAGTTTATGATTTATAGTCAACATTAATGAAATGTTCCAAACAAGCGTTTTCAGCCCGAGTGGAGCACATTTTGACCCTTTTTTTAAAAACATCATTGTACATTGAAATTTCTGCTTGCGTATGCTTTAGAAGCAAGAATTAAGAGGACTACATTCATTATTTCAGCTGAAAAATGCTTAGTTTATGATTTATAGTCAACATTAATGTCATGTCCCAAACAAGCGTTTTCAGCCCGAGTGGAGCACATTTTGACTGTTTTTTTAAAAACATCATTGTACATTGAAATTTCTGCTTGCGTATGCTTTAGAAGCAAGAATTAAGAGGACTACATTCATTATTTCAGCTGAAAAATGCTTAGTTTATGATTTATAGTCAACATTAATGAAATGTTCCAAACAAGCGTTTTCAGCCCGAGTGGAGCACATTTTGACCCTTTTTTTAAAAACATCATTGTACATTGAAATTTCTGCTTGCGTATGCTTTAGAAGCAAGAATTAAGAGGACTACATTCATTATTTCAGCTGAAAAATGCTTAGTTTTTGATTTGTAGTCAACATTAATGAAATGTCCCCAACAGCGTTTTCAGCCCGAGTGGAGCGCATTTTGACTGTTTTTTTTAAAAACATCATTGTACATTGAAATTTCTGCTTGCGTATGCTTTAGAAGCAAGAATTAAGAGGACTACATTCATTATTTCAGCTGAAAAATGCTTAGTTTATGATTTATAGTCAACATTAAGGAAATGTTCCGAACAAGCGTTTTCAGCCCGAGTGGAGCACATTTTGACCGTTTTTTTAAAAACATCATTGTACATTGAAATTTCTTTTTGCGTATGCTTTAGAAGCAAGAATTAAGAGGACTACATTCATTATTTCAGCTGAAAAATGCTTAGTTTATGATTTATAGTCAACATTAATGTAATGTCCCAAACAAGCGTTTTCAGCCCGAGTGGAGCACATTTTGACTGTTTTTTTAAAAACATCATTGTACATTGAAATTTCTGCTTGCGTATGCTTTAGAAGCAAGAATTAAGAGGACTACATTCATTATTTCAGCTGAAAAATGCTTAGTTTATGATTTATAGTCAACATTAATGTCATGTCCCAAACAAGCGTTTTCAGCCCAAGTGGAGCACATTTTGACTGTTTTTTTAAAAACATCATTGTACATTGAAATTTCTGCTTGCGTATGCTTTAGAAGCAAGAATTAAGAGGACTACATTCATTATTTCAGCTGAAAAATGCTTAGTTTATGATTTATAGTCAACATTAATGAAATGTTCCAAACAAGCGTTTTCAGCCCGAGTGGAGCACATTTTGACCCTTTTTTTAAAAACATCATTGTACATTGAAATTTCTGCTTGCGTATGCTTTAGAAGCAAGAATTAAGAGGACTACATTCATTATTTCAGCTGAAAAATGCTTAGTTTTTGATTTGTAGTCAACATTAATGAAATGTCCCCAACAGCGTTTTCAGTCCGAGTGGAGCGCATTTTGACTGTTTTTTTTAAAAACATCATTGTACATTGAAATTTCTGCTTGCGTATGCTTTAGAAGCAAGAATTAAGAGGACTACATTCATTATTTCAGCTGAAAAATGCTTAGTTTATGATTTATAGTCAACATTAAGGAAATGTTCCGAACAAGCGTTTTCAGCCCGAGTGGAGCACATTTTGACCGTTTTTTAAAAAACATCATTGTACATTGAAATTTCTGTTTGCGTATGCTTTAGAAGCAAGAATTAAGCGGACTACATTCATTATTTCAGCTGAAAAATGCTTAGTTTATGATTTATAGTCAACATTAATGTAATGTCCCAAACAAGCGTTTTCAGCCCGAGTGGAGCACATTTTGACCGTTTTTTTAAAAACATCATTGTACATTGAAATTTCTGCTTGCGTATGCTTTAGAAGCAAGAATTAAGAGGACTACATTCATTATTTCAGCTGAAAAATGCTTAGTTTATTATTTATAGTCAACATTAATGAAATGTCCCCAACAGCGTTTTCAGCCCGAGTGGAGCACATTTTGACTGTTTTTTTAAAAACATCATTGTACATTGAAATTTCTGCTTGCGAATGCTTTAGAAGCAAGAATTAAGAGGACTACATTCATTATTTCAGCTGAAAAATGCTTAGTTTTTGATTTGTAGTCAACATTAATGAAATGTCCCCAACAGCGTTTTCAGCCCGAGTGGAGCACATTTTGACTGTTTTTTTTAAAAACATCATTGTACATTGAAATTTCTGCTTGCGTATGCTTTAGAAGCAAGAATTAAGAGGACTACATTCATTATTTCAGCTGAAAAATGCTTAGTTTATGATTTATAGTCAACATTAAGGAAATGTTCCGAACAAGCGTTTTCAGCCCGAGTGGAGCACATTTTGACCGTTTTTTTAAAAACATCATTGTACATTGAAATTTCTGCTTGCGTATGCTTTAGAAGCAAGAATTAAGAGGACTACATTCATTATTTCAGCTGAAAAATGCTTAGTTTATGATTTATAGTCAACATTAATGTCATGTCCCAAACAAGCGTTTTCAGCCCGAGTGGAGCACATTTTGACCGTTTTTTTAAAAACATCATTGTACATTGAAATTTCTGCTTGCGTATGCTTTAGAAGCAAGAATTAAGAGGACTACATTCATTATTTCAGCTGAAAAATGCTTAGTTTATGATTTATAGTCAACATTAATGAAATGTCCCCAACAGCGTTTTCAGCCCGAGTGGAGCACATTTTGACTGTTTTTTTAAAAACATCATTGTACATTGAAATTTCTGCTTGCGAATGCTTTAGAAGCAAGAATTAAGAGGACTACATTCATTATTTCAGCTGAAAAATGCTTAGTTTTTGATTTGTAGTCAACATTAATGAAATGTCCCCAACAGCGTTTTCAGCCCGAGTGGAACACATTTTGACTGTTTTTTTTAAAAACATCATTGTACATTGAAATTTCTGCTTGCGTATGCTTTAGAAGCAAGAATTAAGAGGACTACATTCATTATTTCAGCTGAAAAATGCTTAGTTTTTGATTTGTAGTCAACATTAATGAAATGTCCCCAACAGCGTTTTCAGCCCGAGTGGAGCGCATTTTGACTGTTTTTTTTAAAAACATCATTGTACATTGAAATTTCTGCTTGCGTATGCTTTAGAAGCAAGAATTAAGAGGACTACATTCATTATTTCAGCTGAAAAATGCTTAGTTTATGATTTATAGTCAACATTAATGAAATGTCCCCAACAGCGTTTTCAGCCCGAGTGGAGCGCATTTTGACTGTTTTTTTTAAAAACATCATTGTACATTGAAATTTCTGCTTGCGTATGCTTTAGAAGCAAGAATTAAGAGGACTACATTCATTATTTCAGCTGAAAAATGCTTAGTTTATGATTTATAGTCAACATTAAGGAAATGTTCCGAACAAACGTTTTCAGCCCGAGTGGAGCACATTTTGACTGTTTTTTTAAAAACATCATTGTACATTGAAATTTCTGCTTGCGTATGCTTTAGAAGCAAGAATTAAGAGGACTACATTCATTATTTCAGCTGAAAAATGCTTAGTTTATGATTTATAGTCAACATTAATGAAATGTTCCAAACAAGCGTTTTCAGCCCGAGTGGAGCACATTTTGACCCTTTTTTTAAAAACATCATTGTACATTGAAATTTCTGCTTGCGTATGCTTTAGAAGCAAGAATTAAGAGGACTACATTCATTATTTCAGCTGAAAAATGCTTAGTTTTTGATTTGTAGTCAACATTAATGAAATGTCCCCAACAGCGTTTTCAGCCCGAGTGGAGCGCATTTTGACTGTTTTTTTTAAAAACATCATTGTACATTGAAATTTCTGCTTGCGTATGCTTTAGAAGCAAGAATGAAGAGGACTACATTCATTATTTCAGCTGAAAAATGCTTAGTTTATGATTTATAGTCAACATTAAGGAAATGTTCCGAACAAGCGTTTTCAGCCCGAGTGGAGCACATTTTGACCGTTTTTTAAAAAACATCATTGTACATTGAAATTTCTTTTTGCGTATGCTTTAGAAGCAAGAATTAAGAGGACTACATTCATTATTTCAGCTGAAAAATGCTTAGTTTATGATTTATAGTCAACATTAATGTAATGTCCCAAACAAGCGTTTTCAGCCCGAGTGGAGCACATTTTGACTGTTTTTTTAAAAACATCATTGTACATTGAAATTTCTGCTTGCGTATGCTTTAGAAGCAAGAATTAAGAGGACTACATTCATTATTTCAGCTGAAAAATGCTTAGTTTATGATTTATAGTCAACATTAATGTCATGTCCCAAACAAGCGTTTTCAGCCCAAGTGGAGCACATTTTGACTGTTTTTTTAAAAACATCATTGTACATTGAAATTTCTGCTTGCGTATGCTTTAGAAGCAAGAATTAAGAGGACTACATTCATTATTTCAGCTGAAAAATGCTTAGTTTATGATTTATAGTCAACATTAATGAAATGTTCCAAACAAGCGTTTTCAGCCCGAGTGGAGCACATTTTGACCCTTTTTTTAAAAACATCATTGTACATTGAAATTTCTGCTTGCGTATGCTTTAGAAGCAAGAATTAAGAGGACTACATTCATTATTTCAGCTGAAAAATGCTTAGTTTTTGATTTGTAGTCAACATTAATGAAATGTCCCCAACAGCGTTTTCAGCCCGAGTGGAGCGCATTTTGACTGTTTTTTTTAAAAACATCATTGTACATTGAAATTTCTGCTTGCGTATGCTTTAGAAGCAAGAATTAAGAGGACTACATTCATTATTTCAGCTGAAAAATGCTTAGTTTATGATTTATAGTCAACATTAAGGAAATGTTCCGAACAAGCGTTTTCAGCCCGAGTGGAGCACATTTTGACCGTTTTTTAAAAAACATCATTGTACATTGAAATTTCTGTTTGCGTATGCTTTAGAAGCAAGAATTAAGAGGACTACATTCATTATTTCAGCTGAAAAATGCTTAGTTTATGATTTATAGTCAACATTAATGTAATGTCCCAAACAAGCGTTTTCAGCCCGAGTGGAGCACATTTTGACCGTTTTTTTAAAAACATCATTGTACATTGAAATTTCTGCTTGCGTATGCTTTAGAAGCAAGAATTAAGAGGACTACATTCATTATTTCAGCTGAAAAATGCTTAGTTTATGATTTATAGTCAACATTAATGAAATGTCCCCAACATCGTTTTCAGCCCGAGTGGAGCACATTTTGACTGTTTTTTTAAAAACATCATTGTACATTGAAATTTCTGCTTGCGAATGCTTTAGAAGCAAGAATTAAGAGGACTACATTCATTATTTCAGCTGAAAAATGCTTAGTTTATGATTTATAGTCAACATTAATGAAATGTTCCAAACAAGCGTTTTCAGCCCGAGTGGAGCACATTTTGACCCTTTTTTTAAAAACATCATTGTACATTGAAATTTCTGCTTGCGTATGCTTTAGAAGCAAGAATTAAGAGGACTACATTCATTATTTCAGCTGAAAAATGCTTAGTTTATGATTTATAGTTAACATTAATGTCATGTCCCAAACAAGCGTTTTCAGCCCGAGTGGAGCACATTTTGACTGTTTTTTTAAAAACATCATTGTACATTGAAATTTCTGCTTGCGTATGCTTTAGAAGCAAGAATTAAGAGGACTACATTCATTATTTCAGCTGAAAAATGCTTAGTTTATGATTTATAGTCAACATTAATGTCATGTCCCAAACAAGCGTTTTCAGCCCAAGTGGAGCACATTTTGACTGTTTTTTTAAAAACATCATTGTACATTGAAATTTCTGCTTGCGTATGCTTTAGAAGCAAGAATTAAGAGGACTACATTCATTATTTCAGCTGAAAAATGCTTAGTTTATGATTTATAGTCAACATTAATGAAATGTTCCAAACAAGCGTTTTCAGCCCGAGTGGAGCACATTTTGACCCTTTTTTTAAAAACATCATTGTACATTGAAATTTCTGCTTGCGTATGCTTTAGAAGCAAGAATTAAGAGGACTACATTCATTATTTCAGCTGAAAAATGCTTAGTTTTTGATTTGTAGTCAACATTAATGAAATGTCCCCAACAGCGTTTTCAGCCCGAGTGGAGCGCATTTTGACTGTTTTTTTTAAAAACATCATTGTACATTGAAATTTCTGCTTGCGTATGCTTTAGAAGCAAGAATTAAGAGGACTACATTCATTATTTCAGCTGAAAAATGCTTAGTTTATGATTTATAGTCAACATTAAGGAAATGTTCCGAACAAGCGTTTTCAGCCCGAGTGGAGCACATTTTGACCGTTTTTTAAAAAACATCATTGTACATTGAAATTTCTGTTTGCGTATGCTTTAGAAGCAAGAATTAAGAGGACTACATTCATTATTTCAGCTGAAAAATGCTTAGTTTATGATTTATAGTCAACATTAATGTAATGTCCCAAACAAGCGTTTTCAGCCCGAGTGGAGCACATTTTGACCGTTTTTTTAAAAACATCATTGTACATTGAAATTTCTGCTTGCGTATGCTTTAGAAGCAAGAATTAAGAGGACTACATTCATTATTTCAGCTGAAAAATGCTTAGTTTATGATTTATAGTCAACATTAATGAAATGTCCCCAACATCGTTTTCAGCCCGAGTGGAGCACATTTTGACTGTTTTTTTAAAAACATCATTGTACATTGAAATTTCTGCTTGCGAATGCTTTAGAAGCAAGAATTAAGAGGACTACATTCATTATTTCAGCTGAAAAATGCTTAGTTTTTGATTTGTAGTCAACATTAATGAAATGTCCCCAACAGCGTTTTCAGCCCGAGTGGAGCACATTTTGACTGTTTTTTTTAAAAACATCATTGTACATTGAAATTTCTGCTTGCGTATGCTTTAGAAGCAAGAATTAAGAGGACTACATTCATTATTTCAGCTGAAAAATGCTTAGTTTATGATTTATAGTCAACATTAAGGAAATGTTCCGAACAAGCGTTTTCAGCCCGAGTGGAGCACATTTTGACCGTTTTTTTAAAAACATCATTGTACATTGAAATTTCTGCTTGCGTATGCTATAGAAGCAAGAATTAAGAGGACTACATTCATTATTTCAGCTGAAAAATGCTTAGTTTATGATTTATAGTCAACATTAATGTCATGTCCCAAACAAGCGTTTTCAGCCCGAGTGGAGCACATTTTGACCGTTTTTTTAAAAACATCATTGTACATTGAAATTTCTGCTTGCGTATGCTTTAGAAGCAAGAATTAAGAGGACTACATTCATTATTTCAGCTGAAAAATGCTTAGTTTATGATTTATAGTCAACATTAATGAAATGTCCCCAACAGCGTTTTCAGCCCGAGTGGAGCACATTTTGACTGTTTTTTTAAAAACATCATTGTACATTGAAATTTCTGCTTGCGAATGCTTTAGAAGCAAGAATTAAGAGGACTACATTCATTATTTCAGCTGAAAAATGCTTAGTTTTTGATTTGTAGTCAACATTAATGAAATGTCCCCAACAGCGTTTTCAGCCCGAGTGGAACACATTTTGACTGTTTTTTTTAAAAACATCATTGTACATTGAAATTTCTGCTTGCGTATGCTTTAGAAGCAAGAATTAAGAGGACTACATTCATTATTTCAGCTGAAAAATGCTTAGTTTTTGATTTGTAGTCAACATTAATGAAATGTCCCCAACAGCGTTTTCAGCCCGAGTGGAGCGCATTTTGACTGTTTTTTTTAAAAACATCATTGTACATTGAAATTTCTGCTTGCGTATGCTTTAGAAGCAAGAATTAAGAGGACTACATTCATTATTTCAGCTGAAAAATGCTTAGTTTATGATTTATAGTCAACATTAATGAAATGTCCCCAACAGCGTTTTCAGCCCGAGTGGAGCGCATTTTGACTGTTTTTTTTAAAAACATCATTGTACATTGAAATTTCTGCTTGCGTATGCTTTAGAAGCAAGAATTAAGAGGACTACATTCATTATTTCAGCTGAAAAATGCTTAGTTTATGATTTATAGTCAACATTAAGGAAATGTTCCGAACAAGCGTTTTCAGCCCGAGTGGAGCACATTTTGACTGTTTTTTTAAAAACATCATTGTACATTGAAATTTCTGCTTGCGTATGCTTTAGAAGCAAGAATTAAGAGGACTACATTCATTATTTCAGCTGAAAAATGCTTAGTTTATGATTTATAGTCAACATTAATGAAATGTCCCCAACAGCGTTTTCAGCCCGAGTGGAGCACATTTTGACTGTTTTTTTAAAAACATCATTGTACATTGAAATTTCTGCTTGCGTATGCTTTAGAAGAAAGAATTAAGAGGACTACATTCATTATTTCAGCTGAAAAATGCTTAGTTTATGATTTATAGTCAACATTAATGAAATGTTCCAAACAAGCGTTTTCAGCCCGAGTGGAGCACATTTTGACCCTTTTTTTAAAAACATCATTGTACATTGAAATTTCTGCTTGCGTATGCTTTAGAAGCAAGAATTAAGAGGACTACATTCATTATTTCAGCTGAAAAATGCTTAGTTTATGATTTATAGTCAACATTAATGTCATGTCCCAAACAAGCGTTTTCAGCCCGAGTGGAGCACATTTTGACTGTTTTTTTAAAAACATCATTGTACATTGAAATTTCTGCTTGCGTGTGCTTTAGAAGCAAGAATTAAGAGGACTACATTCATTATTTCAGCTGAAAAATGCTTAGTTTATGATTTATAGTCAACATTAATGAAATGTTCCAAACAAGCGTTTTCAGCCCGAGTGGAGCACATTTTGACCCTTTTTTTAAAAACATCATTGTACATTGAAATTTCTGCTTGCGTATGCTTTAGAAGCAAGAATTAAGAGGACTACATTCATTATTTCAGCTGAAAAATGCTTAGTTTTTGATTTGTAGTCAACATTAATGAAATGTCCCCAACAGCGTTTTCAGCCCGAGTGGAGCGCATTTTGACTGTTTTTTTTAAAAACATCATTGTACATTGAAATTTCTGCTTGCGTATGCTTTAGAAGCAAGAATTAAGAGGACTACATTCATTATTTCAGCTGAAAAATGCTTAGTTTATGATTTATAGTCAACATTAAGGAAATGTTCCGAACAAGCGTTTTCAGCCCGAGTGGAGCACATTTTGACCGTTTTTTAAAAAACATCATTGTACATTGAAATTTCTTTTTGCGTATGCTTTAGAAGCAAGAATTAAGAGGACTACATTCATTATTTCAGCTGAAAAATGCTTAGTTTATGATTTATAGTCAACATTAATGTAATGTCCCAAACAAGCGTTTTCAGCCCGAGTGGAGCACATTTTGACTGTTTTTTTAAAAACATCATTGTACATTGAAATTTCTGCTTGCGTATGCTTTAGAAGCAAGAATTAAGAGGACTACATTCATTATTTCAGCTGAAAAATGCTTAGTTTATGATTTATAGTCAACATTAATGTCATGTCCCAAACAAGCGTTTTCAGCCCAAGTGGAGCACATTTTGACTGTTTTTTTAAAAACATCATTGTACATTGAAATTTCTGCTTGCGTATGCTTTAGAAGCAAGAATTAAGAGGACTACATTCATTATTTCAGCTGAAAAATGCTTAGTTTATGATTTATAGTCAACATTAATGAAATGTTCCAAACAAGCGTTTTCAGCCCGAGTGGAGCACATTTTGACCCTTTTTTTAAAAACATCATTGTACATTGAAATTTCTGCTTGCGTATGCTTTAGAAGCAAGAATTAAGAGGACTACATTCATTATTTCAGCTGAAAAATGCTTAGTTTTTGATTTGTAGTCAACATTAATGAAATGTCCCCAACAGCGTTTTCAGCCCGAGTGGAGCGCATTTTGACTGTTTTTTTTAAAAACATCATTGTACATTGAAATTTCTGCTTGCGTATGCTTTAGAAGCAAGAATTAAGAGGACTACATTCATTATTTCAGCTGAAAAATGCTTAGTTTATGATTTATAGTCAACATTAAGGAAATGTTCCGAACAAGCGTTTTCAGCCCGAGTGGAGCACATTTTGACCGTTTTTTAAAAAACATCATTGTACATTGAAATTTCTGTTTGCGTATGCTTTAGAAGCAAGAATTAAGAGGACTACATTCATTATTTCAGCTGAAAAATGCTTAGTTTATGATTTATAGTCAACATTAATGTAATGTCCCAAACAAGCGTTTTCAGCCCGAGTGGAGCACATTTTGACCGTTTTTTTAAAAACATCATTGTACATTGAAATTTCTGCTTGCGTATGCTTTAGAAGCAAGAATTAAGAGGACTACATTCATTATTTCAGCTGAAAAATGCTTAGTTTATGATTTATAGTCAACATTAATGAAATGTCCCCAACAGCGTTTTCAGCCCGAGTGGAGCACATTTTGACTGTTTTTTTAAAAACATCATTGTACATTGAAATTTCTGCTTGCGAATGCTTTAGAAGCAAGAATTAAGAGGACTACATTCATTATTTCAGCTGAAAAATGCTTAGTTTTTGATTTGTAGTCAACATTAATGAAATGTCCCCAACAGCGTTTTCAGCCCGAGTGGAGCACATTTTGACTGTTTTTTTTAAAAACATCATTGTACATTGAAATTTCTGCTTGCGTATGCTTTAGAAGCAAGAATTAAGAGGACTACATTCATTATTTCAGCTGAAAAATGCTTAGTTTATGATTTATAGTCAACATTAAGGAAATGTTCCGAACAAGCGTTTTCAGCCCGAGTGGAGCACATTTTGACCGTTTTTTTAAAAACATCATTGTACATTGAAATTTCTGCTTGCGTATGCTTTAGAAGCAAGAATTAAGAGGACTACATTCATTATTTCAGCTGAAAAATGCTTAGTTTATGATTTATAGTCAACATTAAGGAAATGTTCCGAACAAGCGTTTTCAGCCCGAGTGGAGCACATTTTGACTGTTTTTTTAAAAACATCATTGTACATTGAAATTTCTGCTTGCGTATGCTTTAGAAGCAAGAATTAAGAGGACTACATTCATTATTTCAGCTGAAAAATGCTTAGTTTATGATTTATAGTCAACATTAATGAAATGTCCCCAACAGCGTTTTCAGCCCGAGTGGAGCACATTTTGACTGTTTTTTTAAAAACATCATTGTACATTGAAATTTCTGCTTGCGAATGCTTTAGAAGCAAGAATTAAGAGGACTACATTCATTATTTCAGCTGAAAAATGCTTAGTTTTTGATTTGTAGTCAACATTAATGAAATGTCCCCAACAGCGTTTTCAGCCCGAGTGGAGCACATTTTGACTGTTTTTTTTAAAAACATCATTGTACATTGAAATTTCTGCTTGCGTATGCTTTAGAAGCAAGAATTAAGAGGACTACATTCATTATTTCAGCTGAAAAATGCTTAGTTTTTGATTTGTAGTCAACATTAATGAAATGTCCCCAACAGCGTTTTCAGCCCGAGTGGAGCGCATTTTGACTGTTTTTTTTAAAAACATCATTGTACATTGAAATTTCTGCTTGCGTATGCTTTAGAAGCAAGAATTAAGAGGACTACATTCATTATTTCAGCTGAAAAATGCTTAGTTTATGATTTATAGTCAACATTAATGAAATGTTCCAAACAAGCGTTTTCAGCCCGAGTGGAGCACATTTTGACCCTTTTTTTAAAAACATCATTGTACATTGAAATTTCTGCTTGCGTATGCTTTAGAAGCAAGAATTAAGAGGACTACATTCATTATTTCAGCTGAAAAATGCTTAGTTTATGATTTATAGTCAACATTAATGAAATGTCCCCAACAGCGTTTTCAGCCCGAGTGGAGCACATTTTGACTGTTTTTTTAAAAACATCATTGTACATTGAAATTTCTGCTTGCGAATGCTTTAGAAGCAAGAATTAAGAGGACTACATTCATTATTTCAGCTGAAAAATGCTTAGTTTTTGATTTGTAGTCAACATTAATGAAATGTCCCCAACAGCGTTTTCAGCCCGAGTGGAGCACATTTTGACTGTTTTTTTTAAAAACATCATTGTACATTGAAATTTCTGCTTGCGTATGCTTTAGAAGCAAGAATTAAGAGGACTACATTCATTATTTCAGCTGAAAAATGCTTAGTTTTTGATTTGTAGTCAACATTAATGAAATGTCCCCAACAGCGTTTTCAGCCCGAGTGGAGCGCATTTTGACTGTTTTTTTTAAAAACATCATTGTACATTGAAATTTCTGCTTGCGCATGCTTTAGAAGCAAGAATTAAGAGGACTACATTCATTATTTCAGCTGAAAAATGCTTAGTTTATGATTTATAGTCAACATTAATGAAATGTTCCAAACAAGCGTTTTCAGCCCGAGTGGAGCACATTTTGACCCTTTTTTTAAAAACATCATTGTACATTGAAATTTCTGCTTGCGTATGCTTTAGAAGCAAGAATTAAGAGGACTACATTCATTATTTCAGCTGAAAAATGCTTAGTTTTTGATTTGTAGTCAACATTAATGAAATGTCCCCAACAGCGTTTTCAGCCCGAGTGGAGCACATTTTGACTGTTTTTTTTAAAAACATCATTGTACATTGAAATTTCTGCTTGCGTATGCTTTAGAAGCAAGAATTAAGAGGACTACATTCATTATTTCAGCTGAAAAATGCTTAGTTTATGATTTATAGTCAACATTAATCTAATGTCCCAAACAAGCGTTTTCAGCCCGAGTGGAGCACATTTTGACTGTTTTTTGAAAAACATCATTGTACATTGAAATTTCTGCTTGCGTATGCTTTAGAAGCAAAAATTAAGAGGACTACATTCATTATTTCAGCTGAAAAATGCTTAGTTTATGATTTATAGTCAACATTAATGAAATGTCCCCAACAGCGTTTTCAGCCCGAGTGGAGCACATTTTGACTGTTTTTTTAAAAACATCATTGTACATTGAAATTTCTGCTTGCGTATGCTTTAGAAGCAAGAATTAAGAGGACTACATTCATTATTTCAGCTGAAAAATGCTTAGTTTATGATTTATAGTCAACATTAATGAAATGTCCCCAACAGCGTTTTCAGCCCGAGTGGAGCACATTTTGACTGTTTTTTTAAAAACATCATTGTACATTGAAATTTCTGCTTGCGTATGCTTTAGAAGCAAGAATTAAGAGGACTACATTCATTATTTCAGCTGAAAAATGCTTAGTTTATGATTTATAGTCAACATTAATGTCATGTCCCAAACAAGCGTTTTCAGCCCGAGTGGAGCACATTTTGACTGTTTTTTTAAAAACATCATTGTACATTGAAATTTCTGCTTGCGTATGCTTTAGAAGCAAGAATTAAGAGGACTACATTCATTATTTCAGCTGAAAAATGCTTAGTTTATGATTTATAGTCAACATTAAGGAAATGTTCCAAACAAGCGTTTTCAGCCCGAGTGGAGCACATTTTGACCCTTTTTTTAAAAACATCATTGTACATTGAAATTTCTGCTTGCGTATGCTTTAGAAGCAAGAATTAAGAGGACTACATTCATTATTTCAGCTGAAAAATGCTTAGTTTATGATTTATAGTCAACATTAATGTCATGTCCCAAACAAGCGTTTTCAGCCCGAGTGGAGCACATTTTGACTGTTTTTTTAAAAACATCATTGTACATTGAAATTTCTGCTTGCGTATGCTTTAGAAGCAAGAATTAAGAGGACTACATTCATTATTTCAGCTGAAAAATGCTTAGTTTATGATTTATAGTCAACATTAATGAAATGTTCCAAACAAGCGTTTTCAGCCCGAGTGGAGCACATTTTGACCCTTTTTTTAAAAACATCATTGTACATTGAAATTTCTGCTTGCGTATGCTTTAGAAGCAAGAATTAAGAGGACTACATTCATTATTTCAGCTGAAAAATGCTTAGTTTTTGATTTGTAGTCAACATTAATGAAATGTCCCCAACAGCGTTTTCAGCCCGAGTGGAGCGCATTTTGACTGTTTTTTTTAAAAACATCATTGTACATTGAAATTTCTGCTTGCGTATGCTTTAGAAGCAAGAATTAAGAGGACTACATTCATTATTTCAGCTGAAAAATGCTTAGTTTATGATTTATAGTCAACATTAAGGAAATGTTCCGAACAAGCGTTTTCAGCCCGAGTGGAGCACATTTTGACCGTTTTTTAAAAAACATCATTGTACATTGAAATTTCTGTTTGCGTATGCTTTAGAAGCAAGAATTAAGAGGACTACATTCATTATTTCAGCTGAAAAATGCTTAGTTTATGATTTATAGTCAACATTAATGTAATGTCCCAAACAAGCGTTTTCAGCCCGAGTGGAGCACATTTTGACCGTTTTTTTAAAAACATCATTGTACATTGAAATTTCTGCTTGCGTATGCTTTAGAAGCAAGAATTAAGAGGACTACATTCATTATTTCAGCTGAAAAATGCTTAGTTTATGATTTATAGTCAACATTAATGAAATGTCCCCAACAGCGTTTTCAGCCCGAGTGGAGCACATTTTGACTGTTTTTTTAAAAACATCATTGTACATTGAAATTTCTGCTTGCGAATGCTTTAGAAGCAAGAATTAAGAGGACTACATTCATTATTTCAGCTGAAAAATGCTTAGTTTTTGATTTGTAGTCAACATTAATGAAATGTCCCCAACAGCGTTTTCAGCCCGAGTGGAGCACATTTTGACTGTTTTTTTAAAAACATCATTGTACATTGAAATTTCTGCTTGCGTATGCTTTAGAAGCAAGAATTAAGAGGACTACATTCATTATTTCAGCTGAAAAATGCTTAGTTTATGATTTATAGTCAACATTAAGGAAATGTTCCAAACAAGCGTTTTCAGCCCGAGTGGAGCACATTTTGACCCTTTTTTTAAAAACATCATTGTACATTGAAATTTCTGCTTGCGTATGCTTTAGAAGCAAGAATTAAGAGGACTACATTCATTATTTCAGCTGAAAAATGCTTAGTTTATGATTTATAGTCAAAATTAATGTCATGTCCCAAACAAGCGTTTTCAGCCCGAGTGGAGCACATTTTGACTGTTTTTTTAAAAACATCATTGTACATTGAAATTTCTGCTTGCGTATGCTTTAGAAGCAAGAATTAAGAGGACTACATTCATTATTTCAGCTGAAAAATGCTTAGTTTATGATTTATAGTCAACATTAATGAAATGTTCCAAACAAGCGTTTTCAGCCCGAGTGGAGCACATTTTGACCCTTTTTTTAAAAACATCATTGTACATTGAAATTTCTGCTTGCGTATGCTTTAGAAGCAAGAATTAAGAGGACTACATTCATTATTTCAGCTGAAAAATGCTTAGTTTATGATTTATAGTCAACATTAATGTCATGTCCCAAACAAGCGTTTTCAGCCCGAGTGGAGCACATTTTGACCGTTTTTTAAAAAACATCATTGTACATTGAAATTTCTGTTTGCGTATGCTTTAGAAGCAAGAATTAAGAGGACTACATTCATTATTTCAGCTGAAAAATGCTTAGTTTATGATTTATAGTCAACATTAATGTAATGTCCCAAACAAGCGTTTTCAGCCCGAGTGGAGCACATTTTGACCGTTTTTTTAAAAACATCATTGTACATTGAAATTTCTGCTTGCGTATGCTTTAGAAGCAAGAATTAAGAGGACTACATTCATTATTTCAGCTGAAAAATGCTTAGTTTATGATTTATAGTCAACATTAATGAAATGTCCCCAACAGCGTTTTCAGCCCGAGTGGAGCGCATTTTGACTGTTTTTTTTAAAAACATCATTGTACATTGAAATTTCTGCTTGCGTATGCTTTAGAAGCAAGAATTAAGAGGACTACATTCATTATTTCAGCTGAAAAATGCTTAGTTTTTGATTTGTAGTCAACATTAATGAAATGTCCCCAACAGCGTTTTCAGCCCGAGTGGAGCACATTTTGACTGTTTTTTTTAAAAACATCATTGTACATTGAAATTTCTGCTTGCGTATGCTTTGGAAGCAAGAATTAAGAGGACTACATTCATTATTTCAGCTGAAAAATGCTTAGTTTATGATTTATAGTCAACATTAATGTAATGTCCCAAACAAGCGTTTTCAGCCCGAGTGGAGCACATTTTGACCGTTTTTTTAAAAACATCATTGTACATTGAAATTTCTGCTTGCGTATGCTTTAGAAGCAAGAATTAAGAGGACTACATTCATTATTTCAGCTGAAAAATGCTTAGTTTATGATTTATAGTCAACATTAATGAAATGTCCCCAACAGCGTTTTCAGCCCGAGTGGAGCGCATTTTGACTGTTTTTTTTAAAAACATCATTGTACATTGAAATTTCTGCTTGCGTATGCTTTAGAAGCAAGAATTAAGAGGACTACATTCATTATTTCAGCTGAAAAATGCTTAGTTTTTGATTTGTAGTCAACATTAATGAAATGTCCCCAACAGCGTTTTCAGCCCGAGTGGAGCACATTTTGACCGTTTTTTAAAAAACATCATTGTACATTGAAATTTCTGTTTGCGTATGCTTTAGAAGCAAGAATTAAGCGGACTACATTCATTATTTCAGCTGAAAAATGCTTAGTTTATGATTTATAGTCAACATTAATGTAATGTCCCAAACAAGCGTTTTCAGCCCGAGTGGAGCACATTTTGACCGTTTTTTTAAAAACATCATTGTACATTGAAATTTCTGCTTGCGTATGCTTTAGAAGCAAGAATTAAGAGGACTACATTCATTATTTCAGCTGAAAAATGCTTAGTTTATGATTTATAGTCAACATTAATGAAATGTCCCCAACAGCGTTTTCAGCCCGAGTGGAGCACATTTTGACTGTTTTTTTAAAAACATCATTGTACATTGAAATTTCTGCTTGCGAATGCTTTAGAAGCAAGAATTAAGAGGACTACATTCATTATTTCAGCTGAAAAATGCTTAGTTTTTGATTTGTAGTCAACATTAATGAAATGTCCCCAACAGCGTTTTCAGCCCGAGTGGAGCACATTTTGACTGTTTTTTTTAAAACATCATTGTACATTGAAATTTCTGCTTGCGTATGCTTTAGAAGCAAGAATTAAGAGGACTACATTCATTATTTCAGCTGAAAAATGCTTAGTTTATGATTTATAGTCAACATTAAGGAAATGTTCCGAACAAGCGTTTTCAGCCCGAGTGGAGCACATTTTGACCGTTTTTTTAAAAACATCATTGTACATTGAAATTTCTGCTTGCGTATGCTTTAGAAGCAAGAATTAAGAGGACTACATTCATTATTTCAGCTGAAAAATGCTTAGTTTATGATTTATAGTCAACATTAATGTCATGTCCCAAACAAGCGTTTTCAGCCCGAGTGGAGCACATTTTGACCGTTTTTTTAAAAACATCATTGTACATTGAAATTTCTGCTTGCGTATGCTTTAGAAGCAAGAATTAAGAGGACTACATTCATTATTTCAGCTGAAAAATGCTTAGTTTATGATTTATAGTCAACATTAATGAAATGTCCCCAACAGCGTTTTCAGCCCGAGTGGAGCACATTTTGACTGTTTTTTTAAAAACATCATTGTACATTGAAATTTCTGCTTGCGAATGCTTTAGAAGCAAGAATTAAGAGGACTACATTCATTATTTCAGCTGAAAAATGCTTAGTTTTTGATTTGTAGTCAACATTAATGAAATGTCCCCAACAGCGTTTTCAGCCCGAGTGGAACACATTTTGACTGTTTTTTTTAAAAACATCATTGTACATTGAAATTTCTGCTTGCGTATGCTTTAGAAGCAAGAATTAAGAGGACTACATTCATTATTTCAGCTGAAAAATGCTTAGTTTTTGATTTGTAGTCAACATTAATGAAATGTCCCCAACAGCGTTTTCAGCCCGAGTGGAGCGCATTTTGACTGTTTTTTTTAAAAACATCATTGTACATTGAAATTTCTGCTTGCGTATGCTTTAGAAGCAAGAATTAAGAGGACTACATTCATTATTTCAGCTGAAAAATGCTTAGTTTATGATTTATAGTCAACATTAATGAAATGTCCCCAACAGCGTTTTCAGCCCGAGTGGAGCGCATTTTGACTGTTTTTTTTTAAAACATCATTGTACATTGAAATTTCTGCTTGCGTATGCTTTAGAAGCAAGAATTAAGAGGACTACATTCATTATTTCAGCTGAAAAATGCTTAGTTTATGATTTATAGTCAACATTAAGGAAATGTTCCGAACAAACGTTTTCAGCCCGAGTGGAGCACATTTTGACTGTTTTTTTAAAAACATCATTGTACATTGAAATTTCTGCTTGCGTATGCTTTAGAAGCAAGAATTAAGAGGACTACATTCATTATTTCAGCTGAAAAATGCTTAGTTTATGATTTATAGTCAACATTAATGAAATGTCCCCAACAGCGTTTTCAGCCCGAGTGGAGCACATTTTGACTGTTTTTTTAAAAACATCATTGTACATTGAAATTTCTGCTTGCGTATGCTTTAGAAGAAAGAATTAAGAGGACTACATTCATTATTTCAGCTGAAAAATGCTTAGTTTATGATTTATAGTCAACATTAATGAAATGTTCCAAACAAGCGTTTTCAGCCCGAGTGGAGCACATTTTGACCCTTTTTTTAAAAACATCATTGTACATTGAAATTTCTGCTTGCGTATGCTTTAGAAGCAAGAATTAAGAGGACTACATTCATTATTTCAGCTGAAAAATGCTTAGTTTATGATTTATAGTCAACATTAATGTAATGTCCCAAACAAGCGTTTTCAGCCCGAGTGGAGCACATTTTGACCGTTTTTTTAAAAACATCATTGTACATTGAAATTTCTGCTTGCGTATGCTTTAGAAGCAAGAATTAAGAGGACTACATTCATTATTTCAGCTGAAAAATGCTTAGTTTATGATTTATAGTCAACATTAATGAAATGTCCCCAACAGCGTTTTCAGCCCGAGTGGAGCGCATTTTGACTGTTTTTTTTAAAAACATCATTGTACATTGAAATTTCTGCTTGCGTATGCTTTAGAAGCAAGAATTAAGAGGACTACATTCATTATTTCAGCTGAAAAATGCTTAGTTTTTGATTTGTAGTCAACATTAATGAAATGTCCCCAACAGCGTTTTCAGCCCGAGTGGAGCACATTTTGACTGTTTTTTTTAAAAACATCATTGTACATTGAAATTTCTGCTTGCGTATGCTTTGGAAGCAAGAATTAAGAGGACTACATTCATTATTTCAGCTGAAAAATGCTTAGTTTATGATTTATAGTCAACATTAATGTAATGTCCCAAACAAGCGTTTTCAGCCCGAGTGGAGCACATTTTGACCGTTTTTTTAAAAACATCATTGTACATTGAAATTTCTGCTTGCGTATGCTTTAGAAGCAAGAATTAAGAGGACTACATTCATTATTTCAGCTGAAAAATGCTTAGTTTATGATTTATAGTCAACATTAATGAAATGTCCCCAACAGCGTTTTCAGCCCGAGTGGAGCGCATTTTGACTGTTTTTTTTAAAAACATCATTGTACATTGAAATTTCTGCTTGCGTATGCTTTAGAAGCAAGAATTAAGAGGACTACATTCATTATTTCAGCTGAAAAATGCTTAGTTTTTGATTTGTAGTCAACATTAATGAAATGTCCCCAACAGCGTTTTCAGCCCGAGTGGAGCACATTTTGACCGTTTTTTAAAAAACATCATTGTACATTGAAATTTCTGTTTGCGTATGCTTTAGAAGCAAGAATTAAGCGGACTACATTCATTATTTCAGCTGAAAAATGCTTAGTTTATGATTTATAGTCAACATTAATGTAATGTCCCAAACAAGCGTTTTCAGCCCGAGTGGAGCACATTTTGACCGTTTTTTTAAAAACATCATTGTACATTGAAATTTCTGCTTGCGTATGCTTTAGAAGCAAGAATTAAGAGGACTACATTCATTATTTCAGCTGAAAAATGCTTAGTTTATGATTTATAGTCAACATTAATGAAATGTCCCCAACAGCGTTTTCAGCCCGAGTGGAGCACATTTTGACTGTTTTTTTAAAAACATCATTGTACATTGAAATTTCTGCTTGCGAATGCTTTAGAAGCAAGAATTAAGAGGACTACATTCATTATTTCAGCTGAAAAATGCTTAGTTTTTGATTTGTAGTCAACATTAATGAAATGTCCCCAACAGCGTTTTCAGCCCGAGTGGAGCACATTTTGACTGTTTTTTTTAAAAACATCATTGTACATTGAAATTTCTGCTTGCGTATGCTTTAGAAGCAAGAATTAAGAGGACTACATTCATTATTTCAGCTGAAAAATGCTTAGTTTATGATTTATAGTCAACATTAAGGAAATGTTCCGAACAAGCGTTTTCAGCCCGAGTGGAGCACATTTTGACCGTTTTTTTAAAAACATCATTGTACATTGAAATTTCTGCTTGCGTATGCTTTAGAAGCAAGAATTAAGAGGACTACATTCATTATTTCAGCTGAAAAATGCTTAGTTTATGATTTATAGTCAACATTAATGTCATGTCCCAAACAAGCGTTTTCAGCCCGAGTGGAGCACATTTTGACCGTTTTTTTAAAAACATCATTGTACATTGAAATTTCTGCTTGCGTATGCTTTAGAAGCAAGAATTAAGAGGACTACATTCATTATTTCAGCTGAAAAATGCTTAGTTTATGATTTATAGTCAACATTAATGAAATGTCCCCAACAGCATTTTCAGCCCGAGTGGAGCACATTTTGACTGTTTTTTTAAAAACATCATTGTACATTGAAATTTCTGCTTGCGAATGCTTTAGAAGCAAGAATTAAGAGGACTACATTCATTATTTCAGCTGAAAAATGCTTAGTTTTTGATTTGTAGTCAACATTAATGAAATGTCCCCAACAGCGTTTTCAGCCCGAGTGGAACACATTTTGACTGTTTTTTTTAAAAACATCATTGTACATTGAAATTTCTGCTTGCGTATGCTTTAGAAGCAAGAATTAAGAGGACTACATTCATTATTTCAGCTGAAAAATGCTTAGTTTTTGATTTGTAGTCAACATTAATGAAATGTCCCCAACAGCGTTTTCAGCCCGAGTGGAGCGCATTTTGACTGTTTTTTTTAAAAACATCATTGTACATTGAAATTTCTGCTTGCGTATGCTTTAGAAGCAAGAATTAAGAGGACTACATTCATTATTTCAGCTGAAAAATGCTTAGTTTATGATTTATAGTCAACATTAATGAAATGTCCCCAACAGCGTTTTCAGCCCGAGTGGAGCGCATTTTGACTGTTTTTTTTTAAAACATCATTGTACATTGAAATTTCTGCTTGCGTATGCTTTAGAAGCAAGAATTAAGAGGACTACATTCATTATTTCAGCTGAAAAATGCTTAGTTTATGATTTATAGTCAACATTAAGGAAATGTTCCGAACAAGCGTTTTCAGCCCGAGTGGAGCACATTTTGACCGTTTTTTAAAAAACATCATTGTACATTGAAATTTCTTTTTGCGTATGCTTTAGAAGCAAGAATTAAGAGGACTACATTCATTATTTCAGCTGAAAAATGCTTAGTTTATGATTTATAGTCAACATTAATGTAATGTCCCAAACAAGCGTTTTCAGCCCGAGTGGAGCACATTTTGACTGTTTTTTTAAAAACATCATTGTACATTGAAATTTCTGCTTGCGTATGCTTTAGAAGCAAGAATTAAGAGGACTACATTCATTATTTCAGCTGAAAAATGCTTAGTTTATGATTTATAGTCAACATTAATGTCATGTCCCAAACAAGCGTTTTCAGCCCGAGTGGAGCACATTTTGACTGTTTTTTTAAAAACATCATTGTACATTGAAATTTCTGCTTGCGTATGCTTTAGAAGCAAGAATTAAGAGGACTACATTCATTATTTCAGCTGAAAAATGCTTAGTTTATGATTTATAGTCAACATTAATGAAATGTTCCAAACAAGCGTTTTCAGCCCGAGTGGAGCACATTTTGACCCTTTTTTTAAAAACATCATTGTACATTGAAATTTCTGCTTGCGTATGCTTTAGAAGCAAGAATTAAGAGGACTACATTCATTATTTCAGCTGAAAAATGCTTAGTTTTTGATTTGTAGTCAACATTAATGAAATGTCCCCAACAGCGTTTTCAGCCCGAGTGGAGCGCATTTTGACTGTTTTTTTAAAAACATCATTGTACATTGAAATTTCTGCTTGCGAATGCTTTAGAAGCAAGAATTAAGAGGACTACATTCATTATTTCAGCTGAAAAATGCTTAGTTTTTGATTTGTAGTCAACATTAATGAAATGTCCCCAACAGCGTTTTCAGCCCGAGTGGAGCACATTTTGACTGTTTTTTTAAAAACATCATTGTACATTGAAATTTCTGCTTGCGTATGCTTTAGAAGCAAGAATTAAGAGGACTACATTCATTATTTCAGCTGAAAAATGCTTAGTTTATGATTTATAGTCAACATTAAGGAAATGTTCCAAACAAGCGTTTTCAGCCCGAGTGGAGCACATTTTGACCCTTTTTTTTAAAAACATCATTGTACATTGAAATTTCTGCTTGCGTATGCTTTAGAAGCAAGAATTAAGAGGACTACATTCATTATTTCAGCTGAAAAATGCTTAGTTTATGATTTATAGTCAACATTAATGTCATGTCCCAAACAAGCGTTTTCAGCCCGAGTGGAGCACATTTTGACTGTTTTTTTAAAAACATCATTGTACATTGAAATTTCTGCTTGCGTATGCTTTAGAAGAAAGAATTAAGAGGACTACATTCATTATTTCAGCTGAAAAATGCTTAGTTTATGATTTATAGTCAACATTAATGAAATGTTCCAAACAAGCGTTTTCAGCCCGAGTGGAGCACATTTTGACCCTTTTTTTAAAAACATCATTGTACATTGAAATTTCTGCTTGCGTATGCTTTAGAAGCAAGAATTAAGAGGACTACATTCATTATTTCAGCTGAAAAATGCTTAGTTTATGATTTATAGTCAACATTAATGTCATGTCCCAAACAAGCGTTTTCAGCCCGAGTGGAGCACATTTTGACTGTTTTTTTAAAAACATCATTGTACATTGAAATTTCTGCTTGCGTATGCTTTAGAAGCAAGAATTAAGAGGACTACATTCATTATTTCAGCTGAAAAATGCTTAGTTTATGATTTATAGTCAACATTAATGAAATGTTCCAAACAAGCGTTTTCAGCCCGAGTGGAGCACATTTTGACCCTTTTTTTAAAAACATCATTGTACATTGAAATTTCTGCTTGCGTATGCTTTAGAAGCAAGAATTAAGAGGACTACATTCATTATTTCAGCTGAAAAATGCTTAGTTTTTGATTTGTAGTCAACATTAATGAAATGTCCCCAACAGCGTTTTCAGCCCGAGTGGAGCGCATTTTGACTGTTTTTTTTAAAAACATCATTGTACATTGAAATTTCTGCTTGCGTATGCTTTAGAAGCAAGAATTAAGAGGACTACATTCATTATTTCAGCTGAAAAATGCTTAGTTTATGATTTATAGTCAACATTAAGGAAATGTTCCGAACAAGCGTTTTCAGCCCGAGTGGAGCACATTTTGACCGTTTTTTAAAAAACATCATTGTACATTGAAATTTCTTTTTGCGTATGCTTTAGAAGCAAGAATTAAGAGGACTACATTCATTATTTCAGCTGAAAAATGCTTAGTTTATGATTTATAGTCAACATTAATGTAATGTCCCAAACAAGCGTTTTCAGCCCGAGTGGAGCACATTTTGACTGTTTTTTTAAAAACATCATTGTACATTGAAATTTCTGCTTGCGTATGCTTTAGAAGCAAGAATTAAGAGGACTACATTCATTATTTCAGCTGAAAAATGCTTAGTTTATGATTTATAGTCAACATTAATGTCATGTCCCAAACAAGCGTTTTCAGCCCAAGTGGAGCACATTTTGACTGTTTTTTTAAAAACATCATTGTACATTGAAATTTCTGCTTGCGTATGCTTTAGAAGCAAGAATTAAGAGGACTACATTCATTATTTCAGCTGAAAAATGCTTAGTTTATGATTTATAGTCAACATTAATGAAATGTTCCAAACAAGCGTTTTCAGCCCGAGTGGAGCACATTTTGACCCTTTTTTTAAAAACATCATTGTACATTGAAATTTCTGCTTGCGTATGCTTTAGAAGCAAGAATTAAGAGGACTACATTCATTATTTCAGCTGAAAAATGCTTAGTTTTTGATTTGTAGTCAACATTAATGAAATGTCCCCAACAGCGTTTTCAGTCCGAGTGGAGCGCATTTTGACTGTTTTTTTTAAAAACATCATTGTACATTGAAATTTCTGCTTGCGTATGCTTTAGAAGCAAGAATTAAGAGGACTACATTCATTATTTCAGCTGAAAAATGCTTAGTTTATGATTTATAGTCAACATTAAGGAAATGTTCCGAACAAGCGTTTTCAGCCCGAGTGGAGCACATTTTGACCGTTTTTTAAAAAACATCATTGTACATTGAAATTTCTGTTTGCGTATGCTTTAGAAGCAAGAATTAAGCGGACTACATTCATTATTTCAGCTGAAAAATGCTTAGTTTATGATTTATAGTCAACATTAATGTAATGTCCCAAACAAGCGTTTTCAGCCCGAGTGGAGCACATTTTGACCGTTTTTTTAAAAACATCATTGTACATTGAAATTTCTGCTTGCGTATGCTTTAGAAGCAAGAATTAAGAGGACTACATTCATTATTTCAGCTGAAAAATGCTTAGTTTATTATTTATAGTCAACATTAATGAAATGTCCCCAACAGCGTTTTCAGCCCGAGTGGAGCACATTTTGACTGTTTTTTTAAAAACATCATTGTACATTGAAATTTCTGCTTGCGAATGCTTTAGAAGCAAGAATTAAGAGGACTACATTCATTATTTCAGCTGAAAAATGCTTAGTTTTTGATTTGTAGTCAACATTAATGAAATGTCCCCAACAGCGTTTTCAGCCCGAGTGGAGCACATTTTGACTGTTTTTTTTAAAAACATCATTGTACATTGAAATTTCTGCTTGCGTATGCTTTAGAAGCAAGAATTAAGAGGACTACATTCATTATTTCAGCTGAAAAATGCTTAGTTTATGATTTATAGTCAACATTAAGGAAATGTTCCGAACAAGCGTTTTCAGCCCGAGTGGAGCACATTTTGACCGTTTTTTTAAAAACATCATTGTACATTGAAATTTCTGCTTGCGTATGCTTTAGAAGCAAGAATTAAGAGGACTACATTCATTATTTCAGCTGAAAAATGCTTAGTTTATGATTTATAGTCAACATTAATGTCATGTCCCAAACAAGCGTTTTCAGCCCGAGTGGAGCACATTTTGACCGTTTTTTTAAAAACATCATTGTACATTGAAATTTCTGCTTGCGTATGCTTTAGAAGCAAGAATTAAGAGGACTACATTCATTATTTCAGCTGAAAAATGCTTAGTTTATGATTTATAGTCAACATTAATGAAATGTCCCCAACAGCGTTTTCAGCCCGAGTGGAGCACATTTTGACTGTTTTTTTAAAAACATCATTGTACATTGAAATTTCTGCTTGCGAATGCTTTAGAAGCAAGAATTAAGAGGACTACATTCATTATTTCAGCTGAAAAATGCTTAGTTTTTGATTTGTAGTCAACATTAATGAAATGTCCCCAACAGCGTTTTCAGCCCGAGTGGAACACATTTTGACTGTTTTTTTTAAAAACATCATTGTACATTGAAATTTCTGCTTGCGTATGCTTTAGAAGCAAGAATTAAGAGGACTACATTCATTATTTCAGCTGAAAAATGCTTAGTTTTTGATTTGTAGTCAACATTAATGAAATGTCCCCAACAGCGTTTTCAGCCCGAGTGGAGCGCATTTTGACTGTTTTTTTTAAAAACATCATTGTACATTGAAATTTCTGCTTGCGTATGCTTTAGAAGCAAGAATTAAGAGGACTACATTCATTATTTCAGCTGAAAAATGCTTAGTTTATGATTTATAGTCAACATTAATGAAATGTCCCCAACAGCGTTTTCAGCCCGAGTGGAGCGCATTTTGACTGTTTTTTTTAAAAACATCATTGTACATTGAAATTTCTGCTTGCGTATGCTTTAGAAGCAAGAATTAAGAGGACTACATTCATTATTTCAGCTGAAAAATGCTTAGTTTATGATTTATAGTCAACATTAAGGAAATGTTCCGAACAAACGTTTTCAGCCCGAGTGGAGCACATTTTGACTGTTTTTTTAAAAACATCATTGTACATTGAAATTTCTGCTTGCGTATGCTTTAGAAGCAAGAATTAAGAGGACTACATTCATTATTTCAGCTGAAAAATGCTTAGTTTATGATTTATAGTCAACATTAATGAAATGTTCCAAACAAGCGTTTTCAGCCCGAGTGGAGCACATTTTGACCCTTTTTTTAAAAACATCATTGTACATTGAAATTTCTGCTTGCGTATGCTTTAGAAGCAAGAATTAAGAGGACTACATTCATTATTTCAGCTGAAAAATGCTTAGTTTTTGATTTGTAGTCAACATTAATGAAATGTCCCCAACAGCGTTTTCAGCCCGAGTGGAGCGCATTTTGACTGTTTTTTTTAAAAACATCATTGTACATTGAAATTTCTGCTTGCGTATGCTTTAGAAGCAAGAATTAAGAGGACTACATTCATTATTTCAGCTGAAAAATGCTTAGTTTATGATTTATAGTCAACATTAAGGAAATGTTCCGAACAAGCGTTTTCAGCCCGAGTGGAGCACATTTTGACCGTTTTTTAAAAAACATCATTGTACATTGAAATTTCTTTTTGCGTATGCTTTAGAAGCAAGAATTAAGAGGACTACATTCATTATTTCAGCTGAAAAATGCTTAGTTTATGATTTATAGTCAACATTAATGTAATGTCCCAAACAAGCGTTTTCAGCCCGAGTGGAGCACATTTTGACTGTTTTTTTAAAAACATCATTGTACATTGAAATTTCTGCTTGCGTATGCTTTAGAAGCAAGAATTAAGAGGACTACATTCATTATTTCAGCTGAAAAATGCTTAGTTTATGATTTATAGTCAACATTAATGTCATGTCCCAAACAAGCGTTTTCAGCCCAAGTGGAGCACATTTTGACTGTTTTTTTAAAAACATCATTGTACATTGAAATTTCTGCTTGCGTATGCTTTAGAAGCAAGAATTAAGAGGACTACATTCATTATTTCAGCTGAAAAATGCTTAGTTTATGATTTATAGTCAACATTAATGAAATGTTCCAAACAAGCGTTTTCAGCCCGAGTGGAGCACATTTTGACCCTTTTTTTAAAAACATCATTGTACATTGAAATTTCTGCTTGCGTATGCTTTAGAAGCAAGAATTAAGAGGACTACATTCATTATTTCAGCTGAAAAATGCTTAGTTTTTGATTTGTAGTCAACATTAATGAAATGTCCCCAACAGCGTTTTCAGCCCGAGTGGAGCGCATTTTGACTGTTTTTTTTAAAAACATCATTGTACATTGAAATTTCTGCTTGCGTATGCTTTAGAAGCAAGAATTAAGAGGACTACATTCATTATTTCAGCTGAAAAATGCTTAGTTTATGATTTATAGTCAACATTAAGGAAATGTTCCGAACAAGCGTTTTCAGCCCGAGTGGAGCACATTTTGACCGTTTTTTAAAAAACATCATTGTACATTGAAATTTCTGTTTGCGTATGCTTTAGAAGCAAGAATTAAGAGGACTACATTCATTATTTCAGCTGAAAAATGCTTAGTTTATGATTTATAGTCAACATTAATGTAATGTCCCAAACAAGCGTTTTCAGCCCGAGTGGAGCACATTTTGACCGTTTTTTTAAAAACATCATTGTACATTGAAATTTCTGCTTGCGTATGCTTTAGAAGCAAGAATTAAGAGGACTACATTCATTATTTCAGCTGAAAAATGCTTAGTTTATGATTTATAGTCAACATTAATGAAATGTCCCCAACATCGTTTTCAGCCCGAGTGGAGCACATTTTGACTGTTTTTTTAAAAACATCATTGTACATTGAAATTTCTGCTTGCGAATGCTTTAGAAGCAAGAATTAAGAGGACTACATTCATTATTTCAGCTGAAAAATGCTTAGTTTTTGATTTGTAGTCAACATTAATGAAATGTCCCCAACAGCGTTTTCAGCCCGAGTGGAGCACATTTTGACTGTTTTTTTTAAAAACATCATTGTACATTGAAATTTCTGCTTGCGTATGCTTTAGAAGCAAGAATTAAGAGGACTACATTCATTATTTCAGCTGAAAAATGCTTAGTTTATGATTTATAGTCAACATTAAGGAAATGTTCCGAACAAGCGTTTTCAGCCCGAGTGGAGCACATTTTGACCGTTTTTTTAAAAACATCATTGTACATTGAAATTTCTGCTTGCGTATGCTTTAGAAGCAAGAATTAAGAGGACTACATTCATTATTTCAGCTGAAAAATGCTTAGTTTATGATTTATAGTCAACATTAATGTCATGTCCCAAACAAGCGTTTTCAGCCCGAGTGGAGCACATTTTGACCGTTTTTTTAAAAACATCATTGTACATTGAAATTTCTGCTTGCGTATGCTTTAGAAGCAAGAATTAAGAGGACTACATTCATTATTTCAGCTGAAAAATGCTTAGTTTATGATTTATAGTCAACATTAATGAAATGTCCCCAACAGCGTTTTCAGCCCGAGTGGAGCACATTTTGACTGTTTTTTTAAAAACATCATTGTACATTGAAATTTCTGCTTGCGAATGCTTTAGAAGCAAGAATTAAGAGGACTACATTCATTATTTCAGCTGAAAAATGCTTAGTTTTTGATTTGTAGTCAACATTAATGAAATGTCCCCAACAGCGTTTTCAGCCCGAGTGGAACACATTTTGACTGTTTTTTTTAAAAACATCATTGTACATTGAAATTTCTGCTTGCGTATGCTTTAGAAGCAAGAATTAAGAGGACTACATTCATTATTTCAGCTGAAAAATGCTTAGTTTTTGATTTGTAGTCAACATTAATGAAATGTCCCCAACAGCGTTTTCAGCCCGAGTGGAGCGCATTTTGACTGTTTTTTTTAAAAACATCATTGTACATTGAAATTTCTGCTTGCGTATGCTTTAGAAGCAAGAATTAAGAGGACTACATTCATTATTTCAGCTGAAAAATGCTTAGTTTATGATTTATAGTCAACATTAATGAAATGTCCCCAACAGCGTTTTCAGCCCGAGTGGAGCGCATTTTGACTGTTTTTTTTAAAAACATCATTGTACATTGAAATTTCTGCTTGCGTATGCTTTAGAAGCAAGAATTAAGAGGACTACATTCATTATTTCAGCTGAAAAATGCTTAGTTTATGATTTATAGTCAACATTAAGGAAATGTTCCGAACAAGCGTTTTCAGCCCGAGTGGAGCACATTTTGACTGTTTTTTTAAAAACATCATTGTACATTGAAATTTCTGCTTGCGTATGCTTTAGAAGCAAGAATTAAGAGGACTACATTCATTATTTCAGCTGAAAAATGCTTAGTTTATGATTTATAGTCAACATTAATGAAATGTCCCCAACAGCGTTTTCAGCCCGAGTGGAGCACATTTTGACTGTTTTTTTAAAAACATCATTGTACATTGAAATTTCTGCTTGCGTATGCTTTAGAAGAAAGAATTAAGAGGACTACATTCATTATTTCAGCTGAAAAATGCTTAGTTTATGATTTATAGTCAACATTAATGAAATGTTCCAAACAAGCGTTTTCAGCCCGAGTGGAGCACATTTTGACCCTTTTTTTAAAAACATCATTGTACATTGAAATTTCTGCTTGCGTATGCTTTAGAAGCAAGAATTAAGAGGACTACATTCATTATTTCAGCTGAAAAATGCTTAGTTTATGATTTATAGTCAACATTAATGTCATGTCCCAAACAAGCGTTTTCAGCCCGAGTGGAGCACATTTTGACTGTTTTTTTAAAAACATCATTGTACATTGAAATTTCTGCTTGCGTGTGCTTTAGAAGCAAGAATTAAGAGGACTACATTCATTATTTCAGCTGAAAAATGCTTAGTTTATGATTTATAGTCAACATTAATGAAATGTTCCAAACAAGCGTTTTCAGCCCGAGTGGAGCACATTTTGACCCTTTTTTTAAAAACATCATTGTACATTGAAATTTCTGCTTGCGTATGCTTTAGAAGCAAGAATTAAGAGGACTACATTCATTATTTCAGCTGAAAAATGCTTAGTTTTTGATTTGTAGTCAACATTAATGAAATGTCCCCAACAGCGTTTTCAGCCCGAGTGGAGCGCATTTTGACTGTTTTTTTTAAAAACATCATTGTACATTGAAATTTCTGCTTGCGTATGCTTTAGAAGCAAGAATTAAGAGGACTACATTCATTATTTCAGCTGAAAAATGCTTAGTTTATGATTTATAGTCAACATTAAGGAAATGTTCCGAACAAGCGTTTTCAGCCCGAGTGGAGCACATTTTGACCGTTTTTTAAAAAACATCATTGTACATTGAAATTTCTTTTTGCGTATGCTTTAGAAGCAAGAATTAAGAGGACTACATTCATTATTTCAGCTGAAAAATGCTTAGTTTATGATTTATAGTCAACATTAATGTAATGTCCCAAACAAGCGTTTTCAGCCCGAGTGGAGCACATTTTGACTGTTTTTTTAAAAACATCATTGTACATTGAAATTTCTGCTTGCGTATGCTTTAGAAGCAAGAATTAAGAGGACTACATTCATTATTTCAGCTGAAAAATGCTTAGTTTATGATTTATAGTCAACATTAATGTCATGTCCCAAACAAGCGTTTTCAGCCCAAGTGGAGCACATTTTGACTGTTTTTTTAAAAACATCATTGTACATTGAAATTTCTGCTTGCGTATGCTTTAGAAGCAAGAATTAAGAGGACTACATTCATTATTTCAGCTGAAAAATGCTTAGTTTATGATTTATAGTCAACATTAATGAAATGTTCCAAACAAGCGTTTTCAGCCCGAGTGGAGCACATTTTGACCCTTTTTTTAAAAACATCATTGTACATTGAAATTTCTGCTTGCGTATGCTTTAGAAGCAAGAATTAAGAGGACTACATTCATTATTTCAGCTGAAAAATGCTTAGTTTTTGATTTGTAGTCAACATTAATGAAATGTCCCCAACAGCGTTTTCAGCCCGAGTGGAGCGCATTTTGACTGTTTTTTTTAAAAACATCATTGTACATTGAAATTTCTGCTTGCGTATGCTTTAGAAGCAAGAATTAAGAGGACTACATTCATTATTTCAGCTGAAAAATGCTTAGTTTATGATTTATAGTCAACATTAAGGAAATGTTCCGAACAAGCGTTTTCAGCCCGAGTGGAGCACATTTTGACCGTTTTTTAAAAAACATCATTGTACATTGAAATTTCTGTTTGCGTATGCTTTAGAAGCAAGAATTAAGAGGACTACATTCATTATTTCAGCTGAAAAATGCTTAGTTTATGATTTATAGTCAACATTAATGTAATGTCCCAAACAAGCGTTTTCAGCCCGAGTGGAGCACATTTTGACCGTTTTTTTAAAAACATCATTGTACATTGAAATTTCTGCTTGCGTATGCTTTAGAAGCAAGAATTAAGAGGACTACATTCATTATTTCAGCTGAAAAATGCTTAGTTTATGATTTATAGTCAACATTAATGAAATGTCCCCAACAGCGTTTTCAGCCCGAGTGGAGCACATTTTGACTGTTTTTTTAAAAACATCATTGTACATTGAAATTTCTGCTTGCGAATGCTTTAGAAGCAAGAATTAAGAGGACTACATTCATTATTTCAGCTGAAAAATGCTTAGTTTTTGATTTGTAGTCAACATTAATGAAATGTCCCCAACAGCGTTTTCAGCCCGAGTGGAGCACATTTTGACTGTTTTTTTTAAAAACATCATTGTACATTGAAATTTCTGCTTGCGTATGCTTTAGAAGCAAGAATTAAGAGGACTACATTCATTATTTCAGCTGAAAAATGCTTAGTTTATGATTTATAGTCAACATTAAGGAAATGTTCCGAACAAGCGTTTTCAGCCCGAGTGGAGCACATTTTGACCGTTTTTTTAAAAACATCATTGTACATTGAAATTTCTGCTTGCGTATGCTTTAGAAGCAAGAATTAAGAGGACTACATTCATTATTTCAGCTGAAAAATGCTTAGTTTATGATTTATAGTCAACATTAAGGAAATGTTCCGAACAAGCGTTTTCAGCCCGAGTGGAGCACATTTTGACTGTTTTTTTAAAAACATCATTGTACATTGAAATTTCTGCTTGCGTATGCTTTAGAAGCAAGAATTAAGAGGACTACATTCATTATTTCAGCTGAAAAATGCTTAGTTTATGATTTATAGTCAACATTAATGAAATGTCCCCAACAGCGTTTTCAGCCCGAGTGGAGCACATTTTGACTGTTTTTTTAAAAACATCATTGTACATTGAAATTTCTGCTTGCGAATGCTTTAGAAGCAAGAATTAAGAGGACTACATTCATTATTTCAGCTGAAAAATGCTTAGTTTTTGATTTGTAGTCAACATTAATGAAATGTCCCCAACAGCGTTTTCAGCCCGAGTGGAGCACATTTTGACTGTTTTTTTTAAAAACATCATTGTACATTGAAATTTCTGCTTGCGTATGCTTTAGAAGCAAGAATTAAGAGGACTACATTCATTATTTCAGCTGAAAAATGCTTAGTTTTTGATTTGTAGTCAACATTAATGAAATGTCCCCAACAGCGTTTTCAGCCCGAGTGGAGCGCATTTTGACTGTTTTTTTTAAAAACATCATTGTACATTGAAATTTCTGCTTGCGTATGCTTTAGAAGCAAGAATTAAGAGGACTACATTCATTATTTCAGCTGAAAAATGCTTAGTTTATGATTTATAGTCAACATTAATGAAATGTTCCAAACAAGCGTTTTCAGCCCGAGTGGAGCACATTTTGACCCTTTTTTTAAAAACATCATTGTACATTGAAATTTCTGCTTGCGTATGCTTTAGAAGCAAGAATTAAGAGGACTACATTCATTATTTCAGCTGAAAAATGCTTAGTTTATGATTTATAGTCAACATTAATGAAATGTCCCCAACAGCGTTTTCAGCCCGAGTGGAGCACATTTTGACTGTTTTTTTAAAAACATCATTGTACATTGAAATTTCTGCTTGCGAATGCTTTAGAAGCAAGAATTAAGAGGACTACATTCATTATTTCAGCTGAAAAATGCTTAGTTTTTGATTTGTAGTCAACATTAATGAAATGTCCCCAACAGCGTTTTCAGCCCGAGTGGAGCGCATTTTGACTGTTTTTTTTAAAAACATCATTGTACATTGAAATTTCTGCTTGCGTATGCTTTAGAAGCAAGAATTAAGAGGACTACATTCATTATTTCAGCTGAAAAATGCTTAGTTTATGATTTATAGTCAACATTAATGTAATGTCCCAAACAAGCGTTTTCAGCCCGAGTGGAGCACATTTTGACCGTTTTTTTAAAAACATCATTGTACATTGAAATTTCTGCTTGCGTATGCTTTAGAAGCAAGAATTAAGAGGACTACATTCATTATTTCAGCTGAAAAATGCTTAGTTTATTATTTATAGTCAACATTAATGAAATGTCCCCAACAGCGTTTTCAGCCCGAGTGGAGCACATTTTGACTGTTTTTTTAAAAACATCATTGTACATTGAAATTTCTGCTTGCGAATGCTTTAGAAGCAAGAATTAAGAGGACTACATTCATTATTTCAGCTGAAAAATGCTTAGTTTTTGATTTGTAGTCAACATTAATGAAATGTCCCCAACAGCGTTTTCAGCCCGAGTGGAGCACATTTTGACTGTTTTTTTTAAAAACATCATTGTACATTGAAATTTCTGCTTGCGTATGCTTTAGAAGCAAGAATTAAGAGGACTACATTCATTATTTCAGCTGAAAAATGCTTAGTTTATGATTTATAGTCAACATTAAGGAAATGTTCCGAACAAGCGTTTTCAGCCCGAGTGGAGCACATTTTGACCGTTTTTTTAAAAACATCATTGTACATTGAAATTTCTGCTTGCGTATGCTTTAGAAGCAAGAATTAAGAGGACTACATTCATTATTTCAGCTGAAAAATGCTTAGTTTATGATTTATAGTCAACATTAATGTCATGTCCCAAACAAGCGTTTTCAGCCCGAGTGGAGCACATTTTGACCGTTTTTTTAAAAACATCATTGTACATTGAAATTTCTGCTTGCGTATGCTTTAGAAGCAAGAATTAAGAGGACTACATTCATTATTTCAGCTGAAAAATGCTTAGTTTATGATTTATAGTCAACATTAATGAAATGTCCCCAACAGCGTTTTCAGCCCGAGTGGAGCACATTTTGACTGTTTTTTTAAAAACATCATTGTACATTGAAATTTCTGCTTGCGAATGCTTTAGAAGCAAGAATTAAGAGGACTACATTCATTATTTCAGCTGAAAAATGCTTAGTTTTTGATTTGTAGTCAACATTAATGAAATGTCCCCAACAGCGTTTTCAGCCCGAGTGGAACACATTTTGACTGTTTTTTTTAAAAACATCATTGTACATTGAAATTTCTGCTTGCGTATGCTTTAGAAGCAAGAATTAAGAGGACTACATTCATTATTTCAGCTGAAAAATGCTTAGTTTTTGATTTGTAGTCAACATTAATGAAATGTCCCCAACAGCGTTTTCAGCCCGAGTGGAGCGCATTTTGACTGTTTTTTTTAAAAACATCATTGTACATTGAAATTTCTGCTTGCGTATGCTTTAGAAGCAAGAATTAAGAGGACTACATTCATTATTTCAGCTGAAAAATGCTTAGTTTATGATTTATAGTCAACATTAATGAAATGTCCCCAACAGCGTTTTCAGCCCGAGTGGAGCGCATTTTGACTGTTTTTTTTAAAAACATCATTGTACATTGAAATTTCTGCTTGCGTATGCTTTAGAAGCAAGAATTAAGAGGACTACATTCATTATTTCAGCTGAAAAATGCTTAGTTTATGATTTATAGTCAACATTAAGGAAATGTTCCGAACAAACGTTTTCAGCCCGAGTGGAGCACATTTTGACTGTTTTTTTAAAAACATCATTGTACATTGAAATTTCTGCTTGCGTATGCTTTAGAAGCAAGAATTAAGAGGACTACATTCATTATTTCAGCTGAAAAATGCTTAGTTTATGATTTATAGTCAACATTAATGAAATGTTCCAAACAAGCGTTTTCAGCCCGAGTGGAGCACATTTTGACCCTTTTTTTAAAAACATCATTGTACATTGAAATTTCTGCTTGCGTATGCTTTAGAAGCAAGAATTAAGAGGACTACATTCATTATTTCAGCTGAAAAATGCTTAGTTTTTGATTTGTAGTCAACATTAATGAAATGTCCCCAACAGCGTTTTCAGCCCGAGTGGAGCGCATTTTGACTGTTTTTTTTAAAAACATCATTGTACATTGAAATTTCTGCTTGCGTATGCTTTAGAAGCAAGAATTAAGAGGACTACATTCATTATTTCAGCTGAAAAATGCTTAGTTTATGATTTATAGTCAACATTAAGGAAATGTTCCGAACAAGCGTTTTCAGCCCGAGTGGAGCACATTTTGACCGTTTTTTAAAAAACATCATTGTACATTGAAATTTCTTTTTGCGTATGCTTTAGAAGCAAGAATTAAGAGGACTACATTCATTATTTCAGCTGAAAAATGCTTAGTTTATGATTTATAGTCAACATTAATGTAATGTCCCAAACAAGCGTTTTCAGCCCGAGTGGAGCACATTTTGACTGTTTTTTTAAAAACATCATTGTACATTGAAATTTCTGCTTGCGTATGCTTTAGAAGCAAGAATTAAGAGGACTACATTCATTATTTCAGCTGAAAAATGCTTAGTTTATGATTTATAGTCAACATTAATGTCATGTCCCAAACAAGCGTTTTCAGCCCAAGTGGAGCACATTTTGACTGTTTTTTTAAAAACATCATTGTACATTGAAATTTCTGCTTGCGTATGCTTTAGAAGCAAGAATTAAGAGGACTACATTCATTATTTCAGCTGAAAAATGCTTAGTTTATGATTTATAGTCAACATTAATGAAATGTTCCAAACAAGCGTTTTCAGCCCGAGTGGAGCACATTTTGACCCTTTTTTTAAAAACATCATTGTACATTGAAATTTCTGCTTGCGTATGCTTTAGAAGCAAGAATTAAGAGGACTACATTCATTATTTCAGCTGAAAAATGCTTAGTTTTTGATTTGTAGTCAACATTAATGAAATGTCCCCAACAGCGTTTTCAGCCCGAGTGGAGCGCATTTTGACTGTTTTTTTTAAAAACATCATTGTACATTGAAATTTCTGCTTGCGTATGCTTTAGAAGCAAGAATTAAGAGGACTACATTCATTATTTCAGCTGAAAAATGCTTAGTTTATGATTTATAGTCAACATTAAGGAAATGTTCCGAACAAGCGTTTTCAGCCCGAGTGGAGCACATTTTGACCGTTTTTTAAAAAACATCATTGTACATTGAAATTTCTGTTTGCGTATGCTTTAGAAGCAAGAATTAAGAGGACTACATTCATTATTTCAGCTGAAAAATGCTTAGTTTATGATTTATTGTCAACATTAATGTAATGTCCCAAACAAGCGTTTTCAGCCCGAGTGGAGCACATTTTGACCGTTTTTTTAAAAACATCATTGTACATTGAAATTTCTGCTTGCGTATGCTTTAGAAGCAAGAATTAAGAGGACTACATTCATTATTTCAGCTGAAAAATGCTTAGTTTATGATTTATAGTCAACATTAATGAAATGTCCCCAACATCGTTTTCAGCCCGAGTGGAGCACATTTTGACTGTTTTTTTAAAAACATCATTGTACATTGAAATTTCTGCTTGCGAATGCTTTAGAAGCAAGAATTAAGAGGACTACATTCATTATTTCAGCTGAAAAATGCTTAGTTTTTGATTTGTAGTCAACATTAATGAAATGTCCCCAACAGCGTTTTCAGCCCGAGTGGAGCACATTTTGACTGTTTTTTTTAAAAACATCATTGTACATTGAAATTTCTGCTTGCGTATGCTTTAGAAGCAAGAATTAAGAGGACTACATTCATTATTTCAGCTGAAAAATGCTTAGTTTATGATTTATAGTCAACATTAAGGAAATGTTCCGAACAAGCGTTTTCAGCCCGAGTGGAGCACATTTTGACCGTTTTTTTAAAAACATCATTGTACATTGAAATTTCTGCTTGCGTATGCTTTAGAAGCAAGAATTAAGAGGACTACATTCATTATTTCAGCTGAAAAATGCTTAGTTTATGATTTATAGTCAACATTAATGTCATGTCCCAAACAAGCGTTTTCAGCCCGAGTGGAGCACATTTTGACCGTTTTTTTAAAAACATCATTGTACATTGAAATTTCTGCTTGCGTATGCTTTAGAAGCAAGAATTAAGAGGACTACATTCATTATTTCAGCTGAAAAATGCTTAGTTTATGATTTATAGTCAACATTAATGAAATGTCCCCAACAGCGTTTTCAGCCCGAGTGGAGCACATTTTGACTGTTTTTTTAAAAACATCATTGTACATTGAAATTTCTGCTTGCGAATGCTTTAGAAGCAAGAATTAAGAGGACTACATTCATTATTTCAGCTGAAAAATGCTTAGTTTTTGATTTGTAGTCAACATTAATGAAATGTCCCCAACAGCGTTTTCAGCCCGAGTGGAACACATTTTGACTGTTTTTTTTAAAAACATCATTGTACATTGAAATTTCTGCTTGCGTATGCTTTAGAAGCAAGAATTAAGAGGACTACATTCATTATTTCAGCTGAAAAATGCTTAGTTTTTGATTTGTAGTCAACATTAATGAAATGTCCCCAACAGCGTTTTCAGCCCGAGTGGAGCGCATTTTGACTGTTTTTTTTAAAAACATCATTGTACATTGAAATTTCTGCTTGCGTATGCTTTAGAAGCAAGAATTAAGAGGACTACATTCATTATTTCAGCTGAAAAATGCTTAGTTTATGATTTATAGTCAACATTAATGAAATGTCCCCAACAGCGTTTTCAGCCCGAGTGGAGCGCATTTTGACTGTTTTTTTTAAAAACATCATTGTACATTGAAATTTCTGCTTGCGTATGCTTTAGAAGCAAGAATTAAGAGGACTACATTCATTATTTCAGCTGAAAAATGCTTAGTTTATGATTTATAGTCAACATTAAGGAAATGTTCCGAACAAGCGTTTTCAGCCCGAGTGGAGCACATTTTGACTGTTTTTTTAAAAACATCATTGTACATTGAAATTTCTGCTTGCGTATGCTTTAGAAGCAAGAATTAAGAGGACTACATTCATTATTTCAGCTGAAAAATGCTTAGTTTATGATTTATAGTCAACATTAATGAAATGTCCCCAACAGCGTTTTCAGCCCGAGTGGAGCACATTTTGACTGTTTTTTTAAAAACATCATTGTACATTGAAATTTCTGCTTGCGTATGCTTTAGAAGAAAGAATTAAGAGGACTACATTCATTATTTCAGCTGAAAAATGCTTAGTTTATGATTTATAGTCAACATTAATGAAATGTTCCAAACAAGCGTTTTCAGCCCGAGTGGAGCACATTTTGACCCTTTTTTTAAAAACATCATTGTACATTGAAATTTCTGCTTGCGTATGCTTTAGAAGCAAGAATTAAGAGGACTACATTCATTATTTCAGCTGAAAAATGCTTAGTTTATGATTTATAGTCAACATTAATGTCATGTCCCAAACAAGCGTTTTCAGCCCGAGTGGAGCACATTTTGACTGTTTTTTTAAAAACATCATTGTACATTGAAATTTCTGCTTGCGTGTGCTTTAGAAGCAAGAATTAAGAGGACTACATTCATTATTTCAGCTGAAAAATGCTTAGTTTATGATTTATAGTCAACATTAATGAAATGTTCCAAACAAGCGTTTTCAGCCCGAGTGGAGCACATTTTGACCCTTTTTTTAAAAACATCATTGTACATTGAAATTTCTGCTTGCGTATGCTTTAGAAGCAAGAATTAAGAGGACTACATTCATTATTTCAGCTGAAAAATGCTTAGTTTTTGATTTGTAGTCAACATTAATGAAATGTCCCCAACAGCGTTTTCAGCCCGAGTGGAGCGCATTTTGACTGTTTTTTTTAAAAACATCATTGTACATTGAAATTTCTGCTTGCGTATGCTTTAGAAGCAAGAATTAAGAGGACTACATTCATTATTTCAGCTGAAAAATGCTTAGTTTATGATTTATAGTCAACATTAAGGAAATGTTCCGAACAAGCGTTTTCAGCCCGAGTGGAGCACATTTTGACCGTTTTTTAAAAAACATCATTGTACATTGAAATTTCTTTTTGCGTATGCTTTAGAAGCAAGAATTAAGAGGACTACATTCATTATTTCAGCTGAAAAATGCTTAGTTTATGATTTATAGTCAACATTAATGTAATGTCCCAAACAAGCGTTTTCAGCCCGAGTGGAGCACATTTTGACTGTTTTTTTAAAAACATCATTGTACATTGAAATTTCTGCTTGCGTATGCTTTAGAAGCAAGAATTAAGAGGACTACATTCATTATTTCAGCTGAAAAATGCTTAGTTTATGATTTATAGTCAACATTAATGTCATGTCCCAAACAAGCGTTTTCAGCCCAAGTGGAGCACATTTTGACTGTTTTTTTAAAAACATCATTGTACATTGAAATTTCTGCTTGCGTATGCTTTAGAAGCAAGAATTAAGAGGACTACATTCATTATTTCAGCTGAAAAATGCTTAGTTTATGATTTATAGTCAACATTAATGAAATGTTCCAAACAAGCGTTTTCAGCCCGAGTGGAGCACATTTTGACCCTTTTTTTAAAAACATCATTGTACATTGAAATTTCTGCTTGCGTATGCTTTAGAAGCAAGAATTAAGAGGACTACATTCATTATTTCAGCTGAAAAATGCTTAGTTTTTGATTTGTAGTCAACATTAATGAAATGTCCCCAACAGCGTTTTCAGCCCGAGTGGAGCGCATTTTGACTGTTTTTTTTAAAAACATCATTGTACATTGAAATTTCTGCTTGCGTATGCTTTAGAAGCAAGAATTAAGAGGACTACATTCATTATTTCAGCTGAAAAATGCTTAGTTTATGATTTATAGTCAACATTAAGGAAATGTTCCGAACAAGCGTTTTCAGCCCGAGTGGAGCACATTTTGACCGTTTTTTAAAAAACATCATTGTACATTGAAATTTCTGTTTGCGTATGCTTTAGAAGCAAGAATTAAGAGGACTACATTCATTATTTCAGCTGAAAAATGCTTAGTTTATGATTTATAGTCAACATTAATGTAATGTCCCAAACAAGCGTTTTCAGCCCGAGTGGAGCACATTTTGACCGTTTTTTTAAAAACATCATTGTACATTGAAATTTCTGCTTGCGTATGCTTTAGAAGCAAGAATTAAGAGGACTACATTCATTATTTCAGCTGAAAAATGCTTAGTTTATGATTTATAGTCAACATTAATGTCATGTCCCAAACAAGCGTTTTCAGCCCGAGTGGAGCACATTTTGACTGTTTTTTTAAAAACATCATTGTACATTGAAATTTCTGTTTGCGTATGCTTTAGAAGCAAGAATTAAGAGGACTACATTCATTATTTCAGCTGAAAAATGCTTAGTTTATGATTTATAGTCAACATTAATGTAATGTCCCAAACAAGCGTTTTCAGCCCGAGTGGAGCACATTTTGACCGTTTTTTTAAAAACATCATTGTACATTGAAATTTCTGCTTGCGTATGCTTTAGAAGCAAGAATTAAGAGGACTACATTCATTATTTCAGCTGAAAAATGCTTAGTTTATGATTTATAGTCAACATTAATGAAATGTCCCCAACAGCGTTTTCAGCCCGAGTGGAGCACATTTTGACTGTTTTTTTAAAAACATCATTGTACATTGAAATTTCTGCTTGCGAATGCTTTAGAAGCAAGAATTAAGAGGACTACATTCATTATTTCAGCTGAAAAATGCTTAGTTTTTGATTTGTAGTCAACATTAATGAAATGTCCCCAACAGCGTTTTCAGCCCGAGTGGAGCACATTTTGACTGTTTTTTTTAAAAACATCATTGTACATTGAAATTTCTGCTTGCGTATGCTTTAGAAGCAAGAATTAAGAGGACTACATTCATTATTTCAGCTGAAAAATGCTTAGTTTATGATTTATAGTCAACATTAAGGAAATGTTCCGAACAAGCGTTTTCAGCCCGAGTGGAGCACATTTTGACCGTTTTTTTAAAAACATCATTGTACATTGAAATTTCTGCTTGCGTATGCTTTAGAAGCAAGAATTAAGAGGACTACATTCATTATTTCAGCTGAAAAATGCTTAGTTTATGATTTATAGTCAACATTAAGGAAATGTTCCGAACAAGCGTTTTCAGCCCGAGTGGAGCACATTTTGACTGTTTTTTTAAAAACATCATTGTACATTGAAATTTCTGCTTGCGTATGCTTTAGAAGCAAGAATTAAGAGGACTACATTCATTATTTCAGCTGAAAAATGCTTAGTTTATGATTTATAGTCAACATTAATGAAATGTCCCCAACAGCGTTTTCAGCCCGAGTGGAGCACATTTTGACTGTTTTTTTAAAAACATCATTGTACATTGAAATTTCTGCTTGCGAATGCTTTAGAAGCAAGAATTAAGAGGACTACATTCATTATTTCAGCTGAAAAATGCTTAGTTTTTGATTTGTAGTCAACATTAATGAAATGTCCCCAACAGCGTTTTCAGCCCGAGTGGAGCACATTTTGACTGTTTTTTTTAAAAACATCATTGTACATTGAAATTTCTGCTTGCGTATGCTTTAGAAGCAAGAATTAAGAGGACTACATTCATTATTTCAGCTGAAAAATGCTTAGTTTTTGATTTGTAGTCAACATTAATGAAATGTCCCCAACAGCGTTTTCAGCCCGAGTGGAGCGCATTTTGACTGTTTTTTTTAAAAACATCATTGTACATTGAAATTTCTGCTTGCGTATGCTTTAGAAGCAAGAATTAAGAGGACTACATTCATTATTTCAGCTGAAAAATGCTTAGTTTATGATTTATAGTCAACATTAATGAAATGTTCCAAACAAGCGTTTTCAGCCCGAGTGGAGCACATTTTGACCCTTTTTTTAAAAACATCATTGTACATTGAAATTTCTGCTTGCGTATGCTTTAGAAGCAAGAATTAAGAGGACTACATTCATTATTTCAGCTGAAAAATGCTTAGTTTATGATTTATAGTCAACATTAATGAAATGTCCCCAACAGCGTTTTCAGCCCGAGTGGAGCACATTTTGACTGTTTTTTTAAAAACATCATTGTACATTGAAATTTCTGCTTGCGAATGCTTTAGAAGCAAGAATTAAGAGGACTACATTCATTATTTCAGCTGAAAAATGCTTAGTTTTTGATTTGTAGTCAACATTAATGAAATGTCCCCAACAGCGTTTTCAGCCCGAGTGGAGCACATTTTGACTGTTTTTTTTAAAAACATCATTGTACATTGAAATTTCTGCTTGCGTATGCTTTAGAAGCAAGAATTAAGAGGACTACATTCATTATTTCAGCTGAAAAATGCTTAGTTTTTGATTTGTAGTCAACATTAATGAAATGTCCCCAACAGCGTTTTCAGCCCGAGTGGAGCGCATTTTGACTGTTTTTTTTAAAAACATCATTGTACATTGAAATTTCTGCTTGCGTATGCTTTAGAAGCAAGAATTAAGAGGACTACATTCATTATTTCAGCTGAAAAATGCTTAGTTTATGATTTATAGTCAACATTAATGAAATGTTCCAAACAAGCGTTTTCAGCCCGAGTGGAGCACATTTTGACCCTTTTTTTAAAAACATCATTGTACATTGAAATTTCTGCTTGCGTATGCTTTAGAAGCAAGAATTAAGAGGACTACATTCATTATTTCAGCTGAAAAATGCTTAGTTTTTGATTTGTAGTCAACATTAATGAAATGTCCCCAACAGCGTTTTCAGCCCGAGTGGAGCACATTTTGACTGTTTTTTTTAAAAACATCATTGTACATTGAAATTTCTGCTTGCGTATGCTTTAGAAGCAAGAATTAAGAGGACTACATTCATTATTTCAGCTGAAAAATGCTTAGTTTATGATTTATAGTCAACATTAATCTAATGTCCCAAACAAGCGTTTTCAGCCCGAGTGGAGCACATTTTGACTGTTTTTTGAAAAACATCATTGTACATTGAAATTTCTGCTTGCGTATGCTTTAGAAGCAAAAATTAAGAGGACTACATTCATTATTTCAGCTGAAAAATGCTTAGTTTATGATTTATAGTCAACATTAATGAAATGTCCCCAACAGCGTTTTCAGCCCGAGTGGAGCACATTTTGACTGTTTTTTTAAAAACATCATTGTACATTGAAATTTCTGCTTGCGTATGCTTTAGAAGCAAGAATTAAGAGGACTACATTCATTATTTCAGCTGAAAAATGCTTAGTTTATGATTTATAGTCAACATTAATGAAATGTCCCCAACAGCGTTTTCAGCCCGAGTGGAGCACATTTTGACTGTTTTTTTAAAAACATCATTGTACATTGAAATTTCTGCTTGCGTATGCTTTAGAAGCAAGAATTAAGAGGACTACATTCATTATTTCAGCTGAAAAATGCTTAGTTTATGATTTATAGTCAACATTAATGTCATGTCCCAAACAAGCGTTTTCAGCCCGAGTGGAGCACATTTTGACTGTTTTTTTAAAAACATCATTGTACATTGAAATTTCTGCTTGCGTATGCTTTAGAAGCAAGAATTAAGAGGACTACATTCATTATTTCAGCTGAAAAATGCTTAGTTTATGATTTATAGTCAACATTAAGGAAATGTTCCAAACAAGCGTTTTCAGCCCGAGTGGAGCACATTTTGACCCTTTTTTTAAAAACATCATTGTACATTGAAATTTCTGCTTGCGTATGCTTTAGAAGCAAGAATTAAGAGGACTACATTCATTATTTCAGCTGAAAAATGCTTAGTTTATGATTTATAGTCAACATTAATGTCATGTCCCAAACAAGCGTTTTCAGCCCGAGTGGAGCACATTTTGACTGTTTTTTTAAAAACATCATTGTACATTGAAATTTCTGCTTGCGTATGCTTTAGAAGCAAGAATTAAGAGGACTACATTCATTATTTCAGCTGAAAAATGCTTAGTTTATGATTTATAGTCAACATTAATGAAATGTTCCAAACAAGCGTTTTCAGCCCGAGTGGAGCACATTTTGACCCTTTTTTTAAAAACATCATTGTACATTGAAATTTCTGCTTGCGTATGCTTTAGAAGCAAGAATTAAGAGGACTACATTCATTATTTCAGCTGAAAAATGCTTAGTTTTTGATTTGTAGTCAACATTAATGAAATGTCCCCAACAGCGTTTTCAGCCCGAGTGGAGCGCATTTTGACTGTTTTTTTTAAAAACATCATTGTACATTGAAATTTCTGCTTGCGTATGCTTTAGAAGCAAGAATTAAGAGGACTACATTCATTATTTCAGCTGAAAAATGCTTAGTTTATGATTTATAGTCAACATTAAGGAAATGTTCCGAACAAGCGTTTTCAGCCCGAGTGGAGCACATTTTGACCGTTTTTTAAAAAACATCATTGTACATTGAAATTTCTGTTTGCGTATGCTTTAGAAGCAAGAATTAAGAGGACTACATTCATTATTTCAGCTGAAAAATGCTTAGTTTATGATTTATAGTCAACATTAATGTAATGTCCCAAACAAGCGTTTTCAGCCCGAGTGGAGCACATTTTGACCGTTTTTTTAAAAACATCATTGTACATTGAAATTTCTGCTTGCGTATGCTTTAGAAGCAAGAATTAAGAGGACTACATTCATTATTTCAGCTGAAAAATGCTTAGTTTATGATTTATAGTCAACATTAATGAAATGTCCCCAACAGCGTTTTCAGCCCGAGTGGAGCACATTTTGACTGTTTTTTTAAAAACATCATTGTACATTGAAATTTCTGCTTGCGAATGCTTTAGAAGCAAGAATTAAGAGGACTACATTCATTATTTCAGCTGAAAAATGCTTAGTTTTTGATTTGTAGTCAACATTAATGAAATGTCCCCAACAGCGTTTTCAGCCCGAGTGGAGCACATTTTGACTGTTTTTTTAAAAACATCATTGTACATTGAAATTTCTGCTTGCGTATGCTTTAGAAGCAAGAATTAAGAGGACTACATTCATTATTTCAGCTGAAAAATGCTTAGTTTATGATTTATAGTCAACATTAAGGAAATGTTCCAAACAAGCGTTTTCAGCCCGAGTGGAGCACATTTTGACCCTTTTTTTAAAAACATCATTGTACATTGAAATTTCTGCTTGCGTATGCTTTAGAAGCAAGAATTAAGAGGACTACATTCATTATTTCAGCTGAAAAATGCTTAGTTTATGATTTATAGTCAACATTAATGTCATGTCCCAAACAAGCGTTTTCAGCCCGAGTGGAGCACATTTTGACCGTTTTTTAAAAAACATCATTGTACATTGAAATTTCTGTTTGCGTATGCTTTAGAAGCAAGAATTAAGAGGACTACATTCATTATTTCAGCTGAAAAATGCTTAGTTTATGATTTATAGTCAACATTAATGTAATGTCCCAAACAAGCGTTTTCAGCCCGAGTGGAGCACATTTTGACCGTTTTTTTAAAAACATCATTGTACATTGAAATTTCTGCTTGCGTATGCTTTAGAAGCAAGAATTAAGAGGACTACATTCATTATTTCAGCTGAAAAATGCTTAGTTTATGATTTATAGTCAACATTAATGAAATGTCCCCAACAGCGTTTTCAGCCCGAGTGGAGCGCATTTTGACTGTTTTTTTTAAAAACATCATTGTACATTGAAATTTCTGCTTGCGTATGCTTTAGAAGCAAGAATTAAGAGGACTACATTCATTATTTCAGCTGAAAAATGCTTAGTTTTTGATTTGTAGTCAACATTAATGAAATGTCCCCAACAGCGTTTTCAGCCCGAGTGGAGCACATTTTGACTGTTTTTTTTAAAAACATCATTGTACATTGAAATTTCTGCTTGCGTATGCTTTGGAAGCAAGAATTAAGAGGACTACATTCATTATTTCAGCTGAAAAATGCTTAGTTTATGATTTATAGTCAACATTAATGTAATGTCCCAAACAAGCGTTTTCAGCCCGAGTGGAGCACATTTTGACCGTTTTTTTAAAAACATCATTGTACATTGAAATTTCTGCTTGCGTATGCTTTAGAAGCAAGAATTAAGAGGACTACATTCATTATTTCAGCTGAAAAATGCTTAGTTTATGATTTATAGTCAACATTAATGAAATGTCCCCAACAGCGTTTTCAGCCCGAGTGGAGCGCATTTTGACTGTTTTTTTTAAAAACATCATTGTACATTGAAATTTCTGCTTGCGTATGCTTTAGAAGCAAGAATTAAGAGGACTACATTCATTATTTCAGCTGAAAAATGCTTAGTTTTTGATTTGTAGTCAACATTAATGAAATGTCCCCAACAGCGTTTTCAGCCCGAGTGGAGCACATTTTGACCGTTTTTTAAAAAACATCATTGTACATTGAAATTTCTGTTTGCGTATGCTTTAGAAGCAAGAATTAAGCGGACTACATTCATTATTTCAGCTGAAAAATGCTTAGTTTATGATTTATAGTCAACATTAATGTAATGTCCCAAACAAGCGTTTTCAGCCCGAGTGGAGCACATTTTGACCGTTTTTTTAAAAACATCATTGTACATTGAAATTTCTGCTTGCGTATGCTTTAGAAGCAAGAATTAAGAGGACTACATTCATTATTTCAGCTGAAAAATGCTTAGTTTATGATTTATAGTCAACATTAATGAAATGTCCCCAACAGCGTTTTCAGCCCGAGTGGAGCACATTTTGACTGTTTTTTTAAAAACATCATTGTACATTGAAATTTCTGCTTGCGAATGCTTTAGAAGCAAGAATTAAGAGGACTACATTCATTATTTCAGCTGAAAAATGCTTAGTTTTTGATTTGTAGTCAACATTAATGAAATGTCCCCAACAGCGTTTTCAGCCCGAGTGGAGCACATTTTGACTGTTTTTTTTAAAACATCATTGTACATTGAAATTTCTGCTTGCGTATGCTTTAGAAGCAAGAATTAAGAGGACTACATTCATTATTTCAGCTGAAAAATGCTTAGTTTATGATTTATAGTCAACATTAAGGAAATGTTCCGAACAAGCGTTTTCAGCCCGAGTGGAGCACATTTTGACCGTTTTTTTAAAAACATCATTGTACATTGAAATTTCTGCTTGCGTATGCTTTAGAAGCAAGAATTAAGAGGACTACATTCATTATTTCAGCTGAAAAATGCTTAGTTTATGATTTATAGTCAACATTAATGTCATGTCCCAAACAAGCGTTTTCAGCCCGAGTGGAGCACATTTTGACCGTTTTTTTAAAAACATCATTGTACATTGAAATTTCTGCTTGCGTATGCTTTAGAAGCAAGAATTAAGAGGACTACATTCATTATTTCAGCTGAAAAATGCTTAGTTTATGATTTATAGTCAACATTAATGAAATGTCCCCAACAGCGTTTTCAGCCCGAGTGGAGCACATTTTGACTGTTTTTTTAAAAACATCATTGTACATTGAAATTTCTGCTTGCGAATGCTTTAGAAGCAAGAATTAAGAGGACTACATTCATTATTTCAGCTGAAAAATGCTTAGTTTTTGATTTGTAGTCAACATTAATGAAATGTCCCCAACAGCGTTTTCAGCCCGAGTGGAACACATTTTGACTGTTTTTTTTAAAAACATCATTGTACATTGAAATTTCTGCTTGCGTATGCTTTAGAAGCAAGAATTAAGAGGACTACATTCATTATTTCAGCTGAAAAATGCTTAGTTTTTGATTTGTAGTCAACATTAATGAAATGTCCCCAACAGCGTTTTCAGCCCGAGTGGAGCGCATTTTGACTGTTTTTTTTAAAAACATCATTGTACATTGAAATTTCTGCTTGCGTATGCTTTAGAAGCAAGAATTAAGAGGACTACATTCATTATTTCAGCTGAAAAATGCTTAGTTTATGATTTATAGTCAACATTAATGAAATGTCCCCAACAGCGTTTTCAGCCCGAGTGGAGCGCATTTTGACTGTTTTTTTTTAAAACATCATTGTACATTGAAATTTCTGCTTGCGTATGCTTTAGAAGCAAGAATTAAGAGGACTACATTCATTATTTCAGCTGAAAAATGCTTAGTTTATGATTTATAGTCAACATTAAGGAAATGTTCCGAACAAACGTTTTCAGCCCGAGTGGAGCACATTTTGACTGTTTTTTTAAAAACATCATTGTACATTGAAATTTCTGCTTGCGTATGCTTTAGAAGCAAGAATTAAGAGGACTACATTCATTATTTCAGCTGAAAAATGCTTAGTTTATGATTTATAGTCAACATTAATGAAATGTCCCCAACAGCGTTTTCAGCCCGAGTGGAGCACATTTTGACTGTTTTTTTAAAAACATCATTGTACATTGAAATTTCTGCTTGCGTATGCTTTAGAAGAAAGAATTAAGAGGACTACATTCATTATTTCAGCTGAAAAATGCTTAGTTTATGATTTATAGTCAACATTAATGAAATGTTCCAAACAAGCGTTTTCAGCCCGAGTGGAGCACATTTTGACCCTTTTTTTAAAAACATCATTGTACATTGAAATTTCTGCTTGCGTATGCTTTAGAAGCAAGAATTAAGAGGACTACATTCATTATTTCAGCTGAAAAATGCTTAGTTTATGATTTATAGTCAACATTAATGTAATGTCCCAAACAAGCGTTTTCAGCCCGAGTGGAGCACATTTTGACCGTTTTTTTAAAAACATCATTGTACATTGAAATTTCTGCTTGCGTATGCTTTAGAAGCAAGAATTAAGAGGACTACATTCATTATTTCAGCTGAAAAATGCTTAGTTTATGATTTATAGTCAACATTAATGAAATGTCCCCAACAGCGTTTTCAGCCCGAGTGGAGCGCATTTTGACTGTTTTTTTTAAAAACATCATTGTACATTGAAATTTCTGCTTGCGTATGCTTTAGAAGCAAGAATTAAGAGGACTACATTCATTATTTCAGCTGAAAAATGCTTAGTTTTTGATTTGTAGTCAACATTAATGAAATGTCCCCAACAGCGTTTTCAGCCCGAGTGGAGCACATTTTGACTGTTTTTTTTAAAAACATCATTGTACATTGAAATTTCTGCTTGCGTATGCTTTGGAAGCAAGAATTAAGAGGACTACATTCATTATTTCAGCTGAAAAATGCTTAGTTTATGATTTATAGTCAACATTAATGTAATGTCCCAAACAAGCGTTTTCAGCCCGAGTGGAGCACATTTTGACCGTTTTTTTAAAAACATCATTGTACATTGAAATTTCTGCTTGCGTATGCTTTAGAAGCAAGAATTAAGAGGACTACATTCATTATTTCAGCTGAAAAATGCTTAGTTTATGATTTATAGTCAACATTAATGAAATGTCCCCAACAGCGTTTTCAGCCCGAGTGGAGCGCATTTTGACTGTTTTTTTTAAAAACATCATTGTACATTGAAATTTCTGCTTGCGTATGCTTTAGAAGCAAGAATTAAGAGGACTACATTCATTATTTCAGCTGAAAAATGCTTAGTTTTTGATTTGTAGTCAACATTAATGAAATGTCCCCAACAGCGTTTTCAGCCCGAGTGGAGCACATTTTGACCGTTTTTTAAAAAACATCATTGTACATTGAAATTTCTGTTTGCGTATGCTTTAGAAGCAAGAATTAAGCGGACTACATTCATTATTTCAGCTGAAAAATGCTTAGTTTATGATTTATAGTCAACATTAATGTAATGTCCCAAACAAGCGTTTTCAGCCCGAGTGGAGCACATTTTGACCGTTTTTTTAAAAACATCATTGTACATTGAAATTTCTGCTTGCGTATGCTTTAGAAGCAAGAATTAAGAGGACTACATTCATTATTTCAGCTGAAAAATGCTTAGTTTATGATTTATAGTCAACATTAATGAAATGTCCCCAACAGCGTTTTCAGCCCGAGTGGAGCACATTTTGACTGTTTTTTTAAAAACATCATTGTACATTGAAATTTCTGCTTGCGAATGCTTTAGAAGCAAGAATTAAGAGGACTACATTCATTATTTCAGCTGAAAAATGCTTAGTTTTTGATTTGTAGTCAACATTAATGAAATGTCCCCAACAGCGTTTTCAGCCCGAGTGGAGCACATTTTGACTGTTTTTTTTAAAAACATCATTGTACATTGAAATTTCTGCTTGCGTATGCTTTAGAAGCAAGAATTAAGAGGACTACATTCATTATTTCAGCTGAAAAATGCTTAGTTTATGATTTATAGTCAACATTAAGGAAATGTTCCGAACAAGCGTTTTCAGCCCGAGTGGAGCACATTTTGACCGTTTTTTTAAAAACATCATTGTACATTGAAATTTCTGCTTGCGTATGCTTTAGAAGCAAGAATTAAGAGGACTACATTCATTATTTCAGCTGAAAAATGCTTAGTTTATGATTTATAGTCAACATTAATGTCATGTCCCAAACAAGCGTTTTCAGCCCGAGTGGAGCACATTTTGACCGTTTTTTTAAAAACATCATTGTACATTGAAATTTCTGCTTGCGTATGCTTTAGAAGCAAGAATTAAGAGGACTACATTCATTATTTCAGCTGAAAAATGCTTAGTTTATGATTTATAGTCAACATTAATGAAATGTCCCCAACAGCGTTTTCAGCCCGAGTGGAGCACATTTTGACTGTTTTTTTAAAAACATCATTGTACATTGAAATTTCTGCTTGCGAATGCTTTAGAAGCAAGAATTAAGAGGACTACATTCATTATTTCAGCTGAAAAATGCTTAGTTTTTGATTTGTAGTCAACATTAATGAAATGTCCCCAACAGCGTTTTCAGCCCGAGTGGAACACATTTTGACTGTTTTTTTTAAAAACATCATTGTACATTGAAATTTCTGCTTGCGTATGCTTTAGAAGCAAGAATTAAGAGGACTACATTCATTATTTCAGCTGAAAAATGCTTAGTTTTTGATTTGTAGTCAACATTAATGAAATGTCCCCAACAGCGTTTTCAGCCCGAGTGGAGCGCATTTTGACTGTTTTTTTTAAAAACATCATTGTACATTGAAATTTCTGCTTGCGTATGCTTTAGAAGCAAGAATTAAGAGGACTACATTCATTATTTCAGCTGAAAAATGCTTAGTTTATGATTTATAGTCAACATTAATGAAATGTCCCCAACAGCGTTTTCAGCCCGAGTGGAGCGCATTTTGACTGTTTTTTTTTAAAACATCATTGTACATTGAAATTTCTGCTTGCGTATGCTTTAGAAGCAAGAATTAAGAGGACTACATTCATTATTTCAGCTGAAAAATGCTTAGTTTATGATTTATAGTCAACATTAAGGAAATGTTCCGAACAAACGTTTTCAGCCCGAGTGGAGCACATTTTGACTGTTTTTTTAAAAACATCATTGTACATTGAAATTTCTGCTTGCGTATGCTTTAGAAGCAAGAATTAAGAGGACTACATTCATTATTTCAGCTGAAAAATGCTTAGTTTATGATTTATAGTCAACATTAATGAAATGTCCCCAACAGCGTTTTCAGCCCGAGTGGAGCACATTTTGACTGTTTTTTTAAAAACATCATTGTACATTGAAATTTCTGCTTGCGTATGCTTTAGAAGAAAGAATTAAGAGGACTACATTCATTATTTCAGCTGAAAAATGCTTAGTTTATGATTTATAGTCAACATTAATGAAATGTTCCAAACAAGCGTTTTCAGCCCGAGTGGAGCACATTTTGACCCTTTTTTTAAAAACATCATTGTACATTGAAATTTCTGCTTGCGTATGCTTTAGAAGCAAGAATTAAGAGGACTACATTCATTATTTCAGCTGAAAAATGCTTAGTTTATGATTTATAGTCAACATTAATGTAATGTCCCAAACAAGCGTTTTCAGCCCGAGTGGAGCACATTTTGACCGTTTTTTTAAAAACATCATTGTACATTGAAATTTCTGCTTGCGTATGCTTTAGAAGCAAGAATTAAGAGGACTACATTCATTATTTCAGCTGAAAAATGCTTAGTTTATGATTTATAGTCAACATTAATGAAATGTCCCCAACAGCGTTTTCAGCCCGAGTGGAGCGCATTTTGACTGTTTTTTTTAAAAACATCATTGTACATTGAAATTTCTGCTTGCGTATGCTTTAGAAGCAAGAATTAAGAGGACTACATTCATTATTTCAGCTGAAAAATGCTTAGTTTTTGATTTGTAGTCAACATTAATGAAATGTCCCCAACAGCGTTTTCAGCCCGAGTGGAGCACATTTTGACTGTTTTTTTTAAAAACATCATTGTACATTGAAATTTCTGCTTGCGTATGCTTTGGAAGCAAGAATTAAGAGGACTACATTCATTATTTCAGCTGAAAAATGCTTAGTTTATGATTTATAGTCAACATTAATGTAATGTCCCAAACAAGCGTTTTCAGCCCGAGTGGAGCACATTTTGACCGTTTTTTTAAAAACATCATTGTACATTGAAATTTCTGCTTGCGTATGCTTTAGAAGCAAGAATTAAGAGGACTACATTCATTATTTCAGCTGAAAAATGCTTAGTTTATGATTTATAGTCAACATTAATGAAATGTCCCCAACAGCGTTTTCAGCCCGAGTGGAGCGCATTTTGACTGTTTTTTTTAAAAACATCATTGTACATTGAAATTTCTGCTTGCGTATGCTTTAGAAGCAAGAATTAAGAGGACTACATTCATTATTTCAGCTGAAAAATGCTTAGTTTTTGATTTGTAGTCAACATTAATGAAATGTCCCCAACAGCGTTTTCAGCCCGAGTGGAGCACATTTTGACCGTTTTTTAAAAAACATCATTGTACATTGAAATTTCTGTTTGCGTATGCTTTAGAAGCAAGAATTAAGCGGACTACATTCATTATTTCAGCTGAAAAATGCTTAGTTTATGATTTATAGTCAACATTAATGTAATGTCCCAAACAAGCGTTTTCAGCCCGAGTGGAGCACATTTTGACCGTTTTTTTAAAAACATCATTGTACATTGAAATTTCTGCTTGCGTATGCTTTAGAAGCAAGAATTAAGAGGACTACATTCATTATTTCAGCTGAAAAATGCTTAGTTTATGATTTATAGTCAACATTAATGAAATGTCCCCAACAGCGTTTTCAGCCCGAGTGGAGCACATTTTGACTGTTTTTTTAAAAACATCATTGTACATTGAAATTTCTGCTTGCGAATGCTTTAGAAGCAAGAATTAAGAGGACTACATTCATTATTTCAGCTGAAAAATGCTTAGTTTTTGATTTGTAGTCAACATTAATGAAATGTCCCCAACAGCGTTTTCAGCCCGAGTGGAGCACATTTTGACTGTTTTTTTTAAAAACATCATTGTACATTGAAATTTCTGCTTGCGTATGCTTTAGAAGCAAGAATTAAGAGGACTACATTCATTATTTCAGCTGAAAAATGCTTAGTTTATGATTTATAGTCAACATTAAGGAAATGTTCCGAACAAGCGTTTTCAGCCCGAGTGGAGCACATTTTGACCGTTTTTTTAAAAACATCATTGTACATTGAAATTTCTGCTTGCGTATGCTTTAGAAGCAAGAATTAAGAGGACTACATTCATTATTTCAGCTGAAAAATGCTTAGTTTATGATTTATAGTCAACATTAATGTCATGTCCCAAACAAGCGTTTTCAGCCCGAGTGGAGCACATTTTGACCGTTTTTTTAAAAACATCATTGTACATTGAAATTTCTGCTTGCGTATGCTTTAGAAGCAAGAATTAAGAGGACTACATTCATTATTTCAGCTGAAAAATGCTTAGTTTATGATTTATAGTCAACATTAATGAAATGTCCCCAACAGCGTTTTCAGCCCGAGTGGAGCACATTTTGACTGTTTTTTTAAAAACATCATTGTACATTGAAATTTCTGCTTGCGAATGCTTTAGAAGCAAGAATTAAGAGGACTACATTCATTATTTCAGCTGAAAAATGCTTAGTTTTTGATTTGTAGTCAACATTAATGAAATGTCCCCAACAGCGTTTTCAGCCCGAGTGGAACACATTTTGACTGTTTTTTTTAAAAACATCATTGTACATTGAAATTTCTGCTTGCGTATGCTTTAGAAGCAAGAATTAAGAGGACTACATTCATTATTTCAGCTGAAAAATGCTTAGTTTTTGATTTGTAGTCAACATTAATGAAATGTCCCCAACAGCGTTTTCAGCCCGAGTGGAGCGCATTTTGACTGTTTTTTTTAAAAACATCATTGTACATTGAAATTTCTGCTTGCGTATGCTTTAGAAGCAAGAATTAAGAGGACTACATTCATTATTTCAGCTGAAAAATGCTTAGTTTATGATTTATAGTCAACATTAATGAAATGTCCCCAACAGCGTTTTCAGCCCGAGTGGAGCGCATTTTGACTGTTTTTTTTAAAAACATCATTGTACATTGAAATTTCTGCTTGCGTATGCTTTAGAAGCAAGAATTAAGAGGACTACATTCATTATTTCAGCTGAAAAATGCTTAGTTTATGATTTATAGTCAACATTAAGGAAATGTTCCGAACAAACGTTTTCAGCCCGAGTGGAGCACATTTTGACTGTTTTTTTAAAAACATCATTGTACATTGAAATTTCTGCTTGCGTATGCTTTAGAAGCAAGAATTAAGAGGACTACATTCATTATTTCAGCTGAAAAATGCTTAGTTTATGATTTATAGTCAACATTAATGAAATGTCCCCAACAGCGTTTTCAGCCCGAGTGGAGCACATTTTGACTGTTTTTTTAAAAACATCATTGTACATTGAAATTTCTGCTTGCGTATGCTTTAGAAGAAAGAATTAAGAGGACTACATTCATTATTTCAGCTGAAAAATGCTTAGTTTATGATTTATAGTCAACATTAATGAAATGTTCCAAACAAGCGTTTTCAGCCCGAGTGGAGCACATTTTGACCCTTTTTTTAAAAACATCATTGTACATTGAAATTTCTGCTTGCGTATGCTTTAGAAGCAAGAATTAAGAGGACTACATTCATTATTTCAGCTGAAAAATGCTTAGTTTATGATTTATAGTCAACATTAATGTCATGTCCCAAACAAGCGTTTTCAGCCCGAGTGGAGCACATTTTGACTGTTTTTTTAAAAACATCATTGTACATTGAAATTTCTGCTTGCGTATGCTTTAGAAGCAAGAATTAAGAGGACTACATTCATTATTTCAGCTGAAAAATGCTTAGTTTATGATTTATAGTCAACATTAATGAAATGTTCCAAACAAGCGTTTTCAGCCCGAGTGGAGCACATTTTGACCCTTTTTTTAAAAACATCATTGTACATTGAAATTTCTGCTTGCGTATGCTTTAGAAGCAAGAATTAAGAGGACTACATTCATTATTTCAGCTGAAAAATGCTTAGTTTTTGATTTGTAGTCAACATTAATGAAATGTCCCCAACAGCGTTTTCAGCCCGAGTGGAGCGCATTTTGACTGTTTTTTTTAAAAACATCATTGTACATTGAAATTTCTGCTTGCGTATGCTTTAGAAGCAAGAATTAAGAGGACTACATTCATTATTTCAGCTGAAAAATGCTTAGTTTATGATTTATAGTCAACATTAAGGAAATGTTCCGAACAAGCGTTTTCAGCCCGAGTGGAGCACATTTTGACCGTTTTTTAAAAAACATCATTGTACATTGAAATTTCTTTTTGCGTATGCTTTAGAAGCAAGAATTAAGAGGACTACATTCATTATTTCAGCTGAAAAATGCTTAGTTTATGATTTATAGTCAACATTAATGTAATGTCCCAAACAAGCGTTTTCAGCCCGAGTGGAGCACATTTTGACTGTTTTTTTAAAAACATCATTGTACATTGAAATTTCTGCTTGCGTATGCTTTAGAAGCAAGAATTAAGAGGACTACATTCATTATTTCAGCTGAAAAATGCTTAGTTTATGATTTATAGTCAACATTAATGTCATGTCCCAAACAAGCGTTTTCAGCCCAAGTGGAGCACATTTTGACTGTTTTTTTAAAAACATCATTGTACATTGAAATTTCTGCTTGCGTATGCTTTAGAAGCAAGAATTAAGAGGACTACATTCATTATTTCAGCTGAAAAATGCTTAGTTTATGATTTATAGTCAACATTAATGAAATGTTCCAAACAAGCGTTTTCAGCCCGAGTGGAGCACATTTTGACCCTTTTTTTAAAAACATCATTGTACATTGAAATTTCTGCTTGCGTATGCTTTAGAAGCAAGAATTAAGAGGACTACATTCATTATTTCAGCTGAAAAATGCTTAGTTTTTGATTTGTAGTCAACATTAATGAAATGTCCCCAACAGCGTTTTCAGCCCGAGTGGAGCGCATTTTGACTGTTTTTTTTAAAAACATCATTGTACATTGAAATTTCTGCTTGCGTATGCTTTAGAAGCAAGAATTAAGAGGACTACATTCATTATTTCAGCTGAAAAATGCTTAGTTTATGATTTATAGTCAACATTAAGGAAATGTTCCGAACAAGCGTTTTCAGCCCGAGTGGAGCACATTTTGACCGTTTTTTAAAAAACATCATTGTACATTGAAATTTCTGTTTGCGTATGCTTTAGAAGCAAGAATTAAGAGGACTACATTCATTATTTCAGCTGAAAAATGCTTAGTTTATGATTTATAGTCAACATTAATGTAATGTCCCAAACAAGCGTTTTCAGCCCGAGTGGAGCACATTTTGACCGTTTTTTTAAAAACATCATTGTACATTGAAATTTCTGCTTGCGTATGCTTTAGAAGCAAGAATTAAGAGGACTACATTCATTATTTCAGCTGAAAAATGCTTAGTTTATGATTTATAGTCAACATTAATGAAATGTCCCCAACAGCGTTTTCAGCCCGAGTGGAGCACATTTTGACTGTTTTTTTAAAAACATCATTGTACATTGAAATTTCTGCTTGCGAATGCTTTAGAAGCAAGAATTAAGAGGACTACATTCATTATTTCAGCTGAAAAATGCTTAGTTTTTGATTTGTAGTCAACATTAATGAAATGTCCCCAACAGCGTTTTCAGCCCGAGTGGAGCACATTTTGACTGTTTTTTTTAAAAACATCATTGTACATTGAAATTTCTGCTTGCGTATGCTTTAGAAGCAAGAATTAAGAGGACTACATTCATTATTTCAGCTGAAAAATGCTTAGTTTATGATTTATAGTCAACATTAAGGAAATGTTCCGAACAAGCGTTTTCAGCCCGAGTGGAGCACATTTTGACCGTTTTTTTAAAAACATCATTGTACATTGAAATTTCTGCTTGCGTATGCTTTAGAAGCAAGAATTAAGAGGACTACATTCATTATTTCAGCTGAAAAATGCTTAGTTTATGATTTATAGTCAACATTAATGTCATGTCCCAAACAAGCGTTTTCAGCCCGAGTGGAGCACATTTTGACCGTTTTTTTAAAAACATCATTGTACATTGAAATTTCTGCTTGCGTATGCTTTAGAAGCAAGAATTAAGAGGACTACATTCATTATTTCAGCTGAAAAATGCTTAGTTTATGATTTATAGTCAACATTAATGAAATGTCCCCAACAGCGTTTTCAGCCCGAGTGGAGCACATTTTGACTGTTTTTTTAAAAACATCATTGTACATTGAAATTTCTGCTTGCGAATGCTTTAGAAGCAAGAATTAAGAGGACTACATTCATTATTTCAGCTGAAAAATGCTTAGTTTTTGATTTGTAGTCAACATTAATGAAATGTCCCCAACAGCGTTTTCAGCCCGAGTGGAACACATTTTGACTGTTTTTTTTAAAAACATCATTGTACATTGAAATTTCTGCTTGCGTATGCTTTAGAAGCAAGAATTAAGAGGACTACATTCATTATTTCAGCTGAAAAATGCTTAGTTTTTGATTTGTAGTCAACATTAATGAAATGTCCCCAACAGCGTTTTCAGCCCGAGTGGAGCGCATTTTGACTGTTTTTTTTAAAAACATCATTGTACATTGAAATTTCTGCTTGCGTATGCTTTAGAAGCAAGAATTAAGAGGACTACATTCATTATTTCAGCTGAAAAATGCTTAGTTTATGATTTATAGTCAACATTAATGAAATGTCCCCAACAGCGTTTTCAGCCCGAGTGGAGCGCATTTTGACTGTTTTTTTTAAAAACATCATTGTACATTGAAATTTCTGCTTGCGTATGCTTTAGAAGCAAGAATTAAGAGGACTACATTCATTATTTCAGCTGAAAAATGCTTAGTTTATGATTTATAGTCAACATTAAGGAAATGTTCCGAACAAGCGTTTTCAGCCCGAGTGGAGCACATTTTGACTGTTTTTTTAAAAACATCATTGTACATTGAAATTTCTGCTTGCGTATGCTTTAGAAGCAAGAATTAAGAGGACTACATTCATTATTTCAGCTGAAAAATGCTTAGTTTATGATTTATAGTCAACATTAATGAAATGTCCCCAACAGCGTTTTCAGCCCGAGTGGAGCACATTTTGACTGTTTTTTTAAAAACATCATTGTACATTGAAATTTCTGCTTGCGTATGCTTTAGAAGAAAGAATTAAGAGGACTACATTCATTATTTCAGCTGAAAAATGCTTAGTTTATGATTTATAGTCAACATTAATGAAATGTTCCAAACAAGCGTTTTCAGCCCGAGTGGAGCACATTTTGACCCTTTTTTTAAAAACATCATTGTACATTGAAATTTCTGCTTGCGTATGCTTTAGAAGCAAGAATTAAGAGGACTACATTCATTATTTCAGCTGAAAAATGCTTAGTTTATGATTTATAGTCAACATTAATGTCATGTCCCAAACAAGCGTTTTCAGCCCGAGTGGAGCACATTTTGACTGTTTTTTTAAAAACATCATTGTACATTGAAATTTCTGCTTGCGTATGCTTTAGAAGCAAGAATTAAGAGGACTACATTCATTATTTCAGCTGAAAAATGCTTAGTTTATGATTTATAGTCAACATTAATGAAATGTTCCAAACAAGCGTTTTCAGCCCGAGTGGAGCACATTTTGACCCTTTTTTTAAAAACATCATTGTACATTGAAATTTCTGCTTGCGTATGCTTTAGAAGCAAGAATTAAGAGGACTACATTCATTATTTCAGCTGAAAAATGCTTAGTTTTTGATTTGTAGTCAACATTAATGAAATGTCCCCAACAGCGTTTTCAGCCCGAGTGGAGCGCATTTTGACTGTTTTTTTTAAAAACATCATTGTACATTGAAATTTCTGCTTGCGTATGCTTTAGAAGCAAGAATTAAGAGGACTACATTCATTATTTCAGCTGAAAAATGCTTAGTTTATGATTTATAGTCAACATTAAGGAAATGTTCCGAACAAGCGTTTTCAGCCCGAGTGGAGCACATTTTGACCGTTTTTTAAAAAACATCATTGTACATTGAAATTTCTTTTTGCGTATGCTTTAGAAGCAAGAATTAAGAGGACTACATTCATTATTTCAGCTGAAAAATGCTTAGTTTATGATTTATAGTCAACATTAATGTAATGTCCCAAACAAGCGTTTTCAGCCCGAGTGGAGCACATTTTGACTGTTTTTTTAAAAACATCATTGTACATTGAAATTTCTGCTTGCGTATGCTTTAGAAGCAAGAATTAAGAGGACTACATTCATTATTTCAGCTGAAAAATGCTTAGTTTATGATTTATAGTCAACATTAATGTCATGTCCCAAACAAGCGTTTTCAGCCCAAGTGGAGCACATTTTGACTGTTTTTTTAAAAACATCATTGTACATTGAAATTTCTGCTTGCGTATGCTTTAGAAGCAAGAATTAAGAGGACTACATTCATTATTTCAGCTGAAAAATGCTTAGTTTATGATTTATAGTCAACATTAATGAAATGTTCCAAACAAGCGTTTTCAGCCCGAGTGGAGCACATTTTGACCCTTTTTTTAAAAACATCATTGTACATTGAAATTTCTGCTTGCGTATGCTTTAGAAGCAAGAATTAAGAGGACTACATTCATTATTTCAGCTGAAAAATGCTTAGTTTTTGATTTGTAGTCAACATTAATGAAATGTCCCCAACAGCGTTTTCAGCCCGAGTGGAGCGCATTTTGACTGTTTTTTTTAAAAACATCATTGTACATTGAAATTTCTGCTTGCGTATGCTTTAGAAGCAAGAATTAAGAGGACTACATTCATTATTTCAGCTGAAAAATGCTTAGTTTATGATTTATAGTCAACATTAAGGAAATGTTCCGAACAAGCGTTTTCAGCCCGAGTGGAGCACATTTTGACCGTTTTTTAAAAAACATCATTGTACATTGAAATTTCTGTTTGCGTATGCTTTAGAAGCAAGAATTAAGAGGACTACATTCATTATTTCAGCTGAAAAATGCTTAGTTTATGATTTATAGTCAACATTAATGTAATGTCCCAAACAAGCGTTTTCAGCCCGAGTGGAGCACATTTTGACCGTTTTTTTAAAAACATCATTGTACATTGAAATTTCTGCTTGCGTATGCTTTAGAAGCAAGAATTAAGAGGACTACATTCATTATTTCAGCTGAAAAATGCTTAGTTTATGATTTATAGTCAACATTAATGAAATGTCCCCAACAGCGTTTTCAGCCCGAGTGGAGCACATTTTGACTGTTTTTTTAAAAACATCATTGTACATTGAAATTTCTGCTTGCGAATGCTTTAGAAGCAAGAATTAAGAGGACTACATTCATTATTTCAGCTGAAAAATGCTTAGTTTTTGATTTGTAGTCAACATTAATGAAATGTCCCCAACAGCGTTTTCAGCCCGAGTGGAGCACATTTTGACTGTTTTTTTTAAAAACATCATTGTACATTGAAATTTCTGCTTGCGTATGCTTTAGAAGCAAGAATTAAGAGGACTACATTCATTATTTCAGCTGAAAAATGCTTAGTTTATGATTTATAGTCAACATTAAGGAAATGTTCCGAACAAGCGTTTTCAGCCCGAGTGGAGCACATTTTGACCGTTTTTTTAAAAACATCATTGTACATTGAAATTTCTGCTTGCGTATGCTTTAGAAGCAAGAATTAAGAGGACTACATTCATTATTTCAGCTGAAAAATGCTTAGTTTATGATTTATAGTCAACATTAATGTCATGTCCCAAACAAGCGTTTTCAGCCCGAGTGGAGCACATTTTGACCGTTTTTTTAAAAACATCATTGTACATTGAAATTTCTGCTTGCGTATGCTTTAGAAGCAAGAATTAAGAGGACTACATTCATTATTTCAGCTGAAAAATGCTTAGTTTATGATTTATAGTCAACATTAATGAAATGTCCCCAACAGCGTTTTCAGCCCGAGTGGAGCACATTTTGACTGTTTTTTTAAAAACATCATTGTACATTGAAATTTCTGCTTGCGAATGCTTTAGAAGCAAGAATTAAGAGGACTACATTCATTATTTCAGCTGAAAAATGCTTAGTTTTTGATTTGTAGTCAACATTAATGAAATGTCCCCAACAGCGTTTTCAGCCCGAGTGGAACACATTTTGACTGTTTTTTTTAAAAACATCATTGTACATTGAAATTTCTGCTTGCGTATGCTTTAGAAGCAAGAATTAAGAGGACTACATTCATTATTTCAGCTGAAAAATGCTTAGTTTTTGATTTGTAGTCAACATTAATGAAATGTCCCCAACAGCGTTTTCAGCCCGAGTGGAGCGCATTTTGACTGTTTTTTTTAAAAACATCATTGTACATTGAAATTTCTGCTTGCGTATGCTTTAGAAGCAAGAATTAAGAGGACTACATTCATTATTTCAGCTGAAAAATGCTTAGTTTATGATTTATAGTCAACATTAATGAAATGTCCCCAACAGCGTTTTCAGCCCGAGTGGAGCGCATTTTGACTGTTTTTTTTAAAAACATCATTGTACATTGAAATTTCTGCTTGCGTATGCTTTAGAAGCAAGAATTAAGAGGACTACATTCATTATTTCAGCTGAAAAATGCTTAGTTTATGATTTATAGTCAACATTAAGGAAATGTTCCGAACAAGCGTTTTCAGCCCGAGTGGAGCACATTTTGACTGTTTTTTTAAAAACATCATTGTACATTGAAATTTCTGCTTGCGTATGCTTTAGAAGCAAGAATTAAGAGGACTACATTCATTATTTCAGCTGAAAAATGCTTAGTTTATGATTTATAGTCAACATTAATGAAATGTCCCCAACAGCGTTTTCAGCCCGAGTGGAGCACATTTTGACTGTTTTTTTAAAAACATCATTGTACATTGAAATTTCTGCTTGCGAATGCTTTAGAAGCAAGAATTAAGAGGACTACATTCATTATTTCAGCTGAAAAATGCTTAGTTTTTGATTTGTAGTCAACATTAATGAAATGTCCCCAACAGCGTTTTCAGCCCGAGTGGAGCACATTTTGACTGTTTTTTTTAAAAACATCATTGTACATTGAAATTTCTGCTTGCGTATGCTTTAGAAGCAAGAATTAAGAGGACTACATTCATTATTTCAGCTGAAAAATGCTTAGTTTTTGATTTGTAGTCAACATTAATGAAATGTCCCCAACAGCGTTTTCAGCCCGAGTGGAGCGCATTTTGACTGTTTTTTTTAAAAACATCATTGTACATTGAAATTTCTGCTTGCGTATGCTTTAGAAGCAAGAATTAAGAGGACTACATTCATTATTTCAGCTGAAAAATGCTTAGTTTATGATTTATAGTCAACATTAATGAAATGTTCCAAACAAGCGTTTTCAGCCCGAGTGGAGCACATTTTGACCCTTTTTTTAAAAACATCATTGTACATTGAAATTTCTGCTTGCGTATGCTTTAGAAGCAAGAATTAAGAGGACTACATTCATTATTTCAGCTGAAAAATGCTTAGTTTTTGATTTGTAGTCAACATTAATGAAATGTCCCCAACAGCGTTTTCAGCCCGAGTGGAGCACATTTTGACTGTTTTTTTTAAAAACATCATTGTACATTGAAATTTCTGCTTGCGTATGCTTTAGAAGCAAGAATTAAGAGGACTACATTCATTATTTCAGCTGAAAAATGCTTAGTTTATGATTTATAGTCAACATTAATCTAATGTCCCAAACAAGCGTTTTCAGCCCGAGTGGAGCACATTTTGACTGTTTTTTGAAAAACATCATTGTACATTGAAATTTCTGCTTGCGTATGCTTTAGAAGCAAGAATTAAGAGGACTACATTCATTATTTCAGCTGAAAAATGCTTAGTTTATGATTTATAGTCAACATTAATGAAATGTCCCCAACAGCGTTTTCAGCCCGAGTGGAGCACATTTTGACTGTTTTTTTAAAAACATCATTGTACATTGAAATTTCTGCTTGCGTATGCTTTAGAAGCAAGAATTAAGAGGACTACATTCATTATTTCAGCTGAAAAATGCTTAGTTTATGATTTATAGTCAACATTAATGAAATGTCCCCAACAGCGTTTTCAGCCCGAGTGGAGCACATTTTGACTGTTTTTTTAAAAACATCATTGTACATTGAAATTTCTGCTTGCGTATGCTTTAGAAGCAAGAATTAAGAGGACTACATTCATTATTTCAGCTGAAAAATGCTTAGTTTATGATTTATAGTCAACATTAATGTCATGTCCCAAACAAGCGTTTTCAGCCCGAGTGGAGCACATTTTGACTGTTTTTTTAAAAACATCATTGTACATTGAAATTTCTGCTTGCGTATGCTTTAGAAGCAAGAATTAAGAGGACTACATTCATTATTTCAGCTGAAAAATGCTTAGTTTATGATTTATAGTCAACATTAAGGAAATGTTCCAAACAAGCGTTTTCAGCCCGAGTGGAGCACATTTTGACCCTTTTTTTAAAAACATCATTGTACATTGAAATTTCTGCTTGCGTATGCTTTAGAAGCAAGAATTAAGAGGACTACATTCATTATTTCAGCTGAAAAATGCTTAGTTTATGATTTATAGTCAACATTAATGTCATGTCCCAAACAAGCGTTTTCAGCCCGAGTGGAGCACATTTTGACTGTTTTTTTAAAAACATCATTGTACATTGAAATTTCTGCTTGCGTATGCTTTAGAAGCAAGAATTAAGAGGACTACATTCATTATTTCAGCTGAAAAATGCTTAGTTTATGATTTATAGTCAACATTAATGAAATGTTCCAAACAAGCGTTTTCAGCCCGAGTGGAGCACATTTTGACCCTTTTTTTAAAAACATCATTGTACATTGAAATTTCTGCTTGCGTATGCTTTAGAAGCAAGAATTAAGAGGACTACATTCATTATTTCAGCTGAAAAATGCTTAGTTTTTGATTTGTAGTCAACATTAATGAAATGTCCCCAACAGCGTTTTCAGCCCGAGTGGAGCGCATTTTGACTGTTTTTTTTAAAAACATCATTGTACATTGAAATTTCTGCTTGCGTATGCTTTAGAAGCAAGAATTAAGAGGACTACATTCATTATTTCAGCTGAAAAATGCTTAGTTTATGATTTATAGTCAACATTAAGGAAATGTTCCGAACAAGCGTTTTCAGCCCGAGTGGAGCACATTTTGACCGTTTTTTAAAAAACATCATTGTACATTGAAATTTCTGTTTGCGTATGCTTTAGAAGCAAGAATTAAGAGGACTACATTCATTATTTCAGCTGAAAAATGCTTAGTTTATGATTTATAGTCAACATTAATGTAATGTCCCAAACAAGCGTTTTCAGCCCGAGTGGAGCACATTTTGACCGTTTTTTTAAAAACATCATTGTACATTGAAATTTCTGCTTGCGTATGCTTTAGAAGCAAGAATTAAGAGGACTACATTCATTATTTCAGCTGAAAAATGCTTAGTTTATGATTTATAGTCAACATTAATGAAATGTCCCCAACAGCGTTTTCAGCCCGAGTGGAGCACATTTTGACTGTTTTTTTAAAAACATCATTGTACATTGAAATTTCTGCTTGCGAATGCTTTAGAAGCAAGAATTAAGAGGACTACATTCATTATTTCAGCTGAAAAATGCTTAGTTTTTGATTTGTAGTCAACATTAATGAAATGTCCCCAACAGCGTTTTCAGCCCGAGTGGAGCACATTTTGACTGTTTTTTTAAAAACATCATTGTACATTGAAATTTCTGCTTGCGTATGCTTTAGAAGCAAGAATTAAGAGGACTACATTCATTATTTCAGCTGAAAAATGCTTAGTTTATGATTTATAGTCAACATTAAGGAAATGTTCCAAACAAGCGTTTTCAGCCCGAGTGGAGCACATTTTGACCCTTTTTTTAAAAACATCATTGTACATTGAAATTTCTGCTTGCGTATGCTTTAGAAGCAAGAATTAAGAGGACTACATTCATTATTTCAGCTGAAAAATGCTTAGTTTATGATTTATAGTCAACATTAATGTCATGTCCCAAACAAGCGTTTTCAGCCCGAGTGGAGCACATTTTGACTGTTTTTTTAAAAACATCATTGTACATTGAAATTTCTGCTTGCGTATTCTTTAGAAGCAAGAATTAAGAGGACTACATTCATTATTTCAGCTGAAAAATGCTTAGTTTATGATTTATAGTCAACATTAATGAAATGTTCCAAACAAGCGTTTTCAGCCCGAGTGGAGCACATTTTGACCCTTTTTTTAAAAACATCATTGTACATTGAAATTTCTGCTTGCGTATGCTTTAGAAGCAAGAATTAAGAGGACTACATTCATTATTTCAGCTGAAAAATGCTTAGTTTATGATTTATAGTCAACATTAATGTCATGTCCCAAACAAGCGTTTTCAGCCCGAGTGGAGCACATTTTGACCGTTTTTTAAAAAACATCATTGTACATTGAAATTTCTGTTTGCGTATGCTTTAGAAGCAAGAATTAAGAGGACTACATTCATTATTTCAGCTGAAAAATGCTTAGTTTATGATTTATAGTCAACATTAATGTAATGTCCCAAACAAGCGTTTTCAGCCCGAGTGGAGCACATTTTGACCGTTTTTTTAAAAACATCATTGTACATTGAAATTTCTGCTTGCGTATGCTTTAGAAGCAAGAATTAAGAGGACTACATTCATTATTTCAGCTGAAAAATGCTTAGTTTATGATTTATAGTCAACATTAATGAAATGTCCCCAACAGCGTTTTCAGCCCGAGTGGAGCGCATTTTGACTGTTTTTTTTAAAAACATCATTGTACATTGAAATTTCTGCTTGCGTATGCTTTAGAAGCAAGAATTAAGAGGACTACATTCATTATTTCAGCTGAAAAATGCTTAGTTTTTGATTTGTAGTCAACATTAATGAAATGTCCCCAACAGCGTTTTCAGCCCGAGTGGAGCACATTTTGACTGTTTTTTTTAAAAACATCATTGTACATTGAAATTTCTGCTTGCGTATGCTTTGGAAGCAAGAATTAAGAGGACTACATTCATTATTTCAGCTGAAAAATGCTTAGTTTATGATTTATAGTCAACATTAATGTAATGTCCCAAACAAGCGTTTTCAGCCCGAGTGGAGCACATTTTGACCGTTTTTTTAAAAACATCATTGTACATTGAAATTTCTGCTTGCGTATGCTTTAGAAGCAAGAATTAAGAGGACTACATTCATTATTTCAGCTGAAAAATGCTTAGTTTATGATTTATAGTCAACATTAATGAAATGTCCCCAACAGCGTTTTCAGCCCGAGTGGAGCGCATTTTGACTGTTTTTTTTAAAAACATCATTGTACATTGAAATTTCTGCTTGCGTATGCTTTAGAAGCAAGAATTAAGAGGACTACATTCATTATTTCAGCTGAAAAATGCTTAGTTTTTGATTTGTAGTCAACATTAATGAAATGTCCCCAACAGCGTTTTCAGCCCGAGTGGAGCACATTTTGACTGTTTTTTTTAAAAACATCATTGTACATTGAAATTTCTGCTTGCGTATGCTTTGGAAGCAAGAATTAAGAGGACTACATTCATTATTTCAGCTGAAAAATGCTTAGTTTATGATTTATAGTCAACATTAATGAAATGTTCCAAACAAGCGTTTTCAGCCCGAGTGGAGCACATTTTGACCCTTTTTTTAAAAACATCATTGTACATTGAAATTTCTGCTTGCGTATGCTTTAGAAGCAAGAATTAAGAGGACTACATTCATTATTTCAGCTGAAAAATGCTTAGTTTTTGATTTGTAGTCAACATTAATGAAATGTCCCCAACAGCGTTTTCAGCCCGAGTGGAGCGCATTTTGACTGTTTTTTTTAAAAACATCATTGTACATTGAAATTTCTGCTTGCGTATGCTTTAGAAGCAAGAATTAAGAGGACTACATTCATTATTTCAGCTGAAAAATGCTTAGTTTATGATTTATAGTCAACATTAAGGAAATGTTCCGAACAAGCGTTTTCAGCCCGAGTGGAGCACATTTTGACCGTTTTTTAAAAAACATCATTGTACATTGAAATTTCTGTTTGCGTATGCTTTAGAAGCAAGAATTAAGAGGACTACATTCATTATTTCAGCTGAAAAATGCTTAGTTTATGATTTATAGTCAACATTAATGTAATGTCCCAAACAAGCGTTTTCAGCACGAGTGGAGCACATTTTGACCGTTTTTTTAAAAACATCATTGTACATTGAAATTTCTGCTTGCGTATGCTTTAGAAGCAAGAATTAAGAGGACTACATTCATTATTTCAGCTGAAAAATGCTTAGTTTATGATTTATAGTCAACATTAATGAAATGTCCCCAACAGCGTTTTCAGCCCGAGTGGAGCACATTTTGACTGTTTTTTTAAAAACATCATTGTACATTGAAATTTCTGCTTGCGTATGCTTTAGAAGCAAGAATTAAGAGGACTACATTCATTATTTCAGCTGAAAAATGCTTAGTTTTTGATTTATAGTCAACATTAATGAAATGTCCCCAACAGCGTTTTCAGCCCGAGTGGAGCACATTTTGACTGTTTTTTTTAAAAACATCATTGTACATTGAAATTTCTGCTTGCGTATGCTTTAGAAGCAAGAATTAAGAGGACTACATTCATTATTTCAGCTGAAAAATGCTTAGTTTATGATTTATAGTCAACATTAATGAAATGTTCCAAACAAGCGTTTTCAGCCCGAGTGGAGCACATTTTGACCCTTTTTTTAAAAACATCATTGTACATTGAAATTTCTGCTTGCGTATGCTTTAGAAGCAAGAATTAAGAGGACTACATTCATTATTTCAGCTGAAAAATGCTTAGTTTATGATTTATAGTTAACATTAATGTCATGTCCCAAACAAGCGTTTTCAGCCCGAGTGGAGCACATTTTGACTGTTTTTTTAAAAACATCATTGTACATTGAAATTTCTGCTTGCGTATGCTTTAGAAGCGAGAATTAAGAGGACTACATTCATTATTTCAGCTGAAAAATGCTTAGTTTATGATTTATAGTCAACATTAATGAAATGTTCCAAACAAGCGTTTTCAGCCCGAGTGGAGCACATTTTGACCCTTTTTTTAAAAACATCATTGTACATTGAAATTTCTGCTTGCGTATGCTTTAGAAGCAAGAATTAAGAGGACTACATTCATTATTTCAGCTGAAAAATGCTTAGTTTATGATTTATAGTCAACATTAATGTCATGTCCCAAACAAGCGTTTTCAGCCCGAGTGGAGCACATTTTGACTGTTTTTTTAAAACATCATTGTACATTAAAATTTCTGCTTGCTTATGCTTTAGAAGCAAGAATTAAGAGGACTACATTCATTATTTCAGCTGAAAAATGCTTAGTTTATGATTTATAGTCAACATTAATGAAATGTCCCCAACAGCGTTTTCAGCCCGAGTGGAGCACATTTTGACTGTTTTTTTAAAAACATCATTGTACATTGAAATTTCTGCTTGCGTATGCTTTAGAAGCAAGAATTAAGAGGACTACATTCATTATTTCAGCTGAAAAATGCTTAGTTTTTGATTTATAGTCAACATTAATGAAATGTCCCCAACAGCGTTTTCAGCCCGAGTGGAGCACATTTTGACTGTTTTTTTTAAAAACATCATTGTACATTGAAATTTCTGCTTGCGTATGCTTTAGAAGCAAGAATTAAGAGGACTACATTCATTATTTCAGCTGAAAAATGCTTAGTTTATGATTTATAGTCAACATTAATGAAATGTTCCAAACAAGCGTTTTCAGCCCGAGTGGAGCACATTTTGACCGTTTTTTTAAAAAGATCATTGTACTTTGAAATTTCTGCTTGCGTATGCTTTAGAAGCAAGAATTAAGAGGACTACATTCATTATTTCAGCTGAAAAATGCTTAGTTTATGATTTATAGTCAACATTAATGTCATGTCCCAAACAAGCGTTTTCAGCCCGAGTGGAGCACATTTTGACTGTTTTTTTAAAAACATCATTGTACATTGAAATTTCTGCTTGCGTATGCTTTAGAAGCAAGAATTAAGAGGACTACATTCATTATTTCAGCTGAAAAATGCTTAGTTTATGATTTATAGTCAACATTAAGGAAATGTTCCAAACAAGCGTTTTCAGCCCGAGTGGAGCACATTTTGACCCTTTTTTTAAAAACATCATTGTACATTGAAATTTCTGCTTGCGTATGCTTTAGAAGCAAGAATTAAGAGGACTACATTCATTATTTTAGCTGAAAAATGCTTAGTTTATGATTTATAGTCAACATTAATGTCATGTCCCAAACAAGCGTTTTCAGCCCGAGTGGAGCACATTTTGACTGTTTTTTTAAAAACATCATTGTACATTGAAATTTCTGCTTGCGTATGCTTTAGAAGCAAGAATTAAGAGGACTACATTCATTATTTCAGCTGAAAAATGCTTAGTTTATGATTTATAGTCAACATTAATGAAATGTTCCAAACAAGCGTTTTCAGCCCGAGTGGAGCACATTTTGACCCTTTTTTTAAAAACATCATTGTACATTGAAATTTCTGCTTGCGTATGCTTTAGAAGCAAGAATTAAGAGGACTACATTCATTATTTCAGCTGAAAAATGCTTAGTTTATGATTTATAGTCAACATTAATGTCATGTCCCAAACAAGCGTTTTCAGCCCGAGTGGAGCACATTTTGACCGTTTTTTAAAAAACATCATTGTACATTGAAATTTCTGTTTGCGTATGCTTTAGAAGCAAGAATTAAGAGGACTACATTCATTATTTCAGCTGAAAAATGCTTAGTTTATGATTTATAGTCAACATTAATGTAATGTCCCAAACAAGCGTTTTCAGCCCGAGTGGAGCACATTTTGACCGTTTTTTTAAAAACATCATTGTACATTGAAATTTCTGCTTGCGTATGCTTTAGAAGCAAGAATTAAGAGGACTACATTCATTATTTCAGCTGAAAAATGCTTAGTTTATGATTTATAGTCAACATTAATGAAATGTCCCCAACAGCGTTTTCAGCCCGAGTGGAGCGCATTTTGACTGTTTTTTTTAAAAACATCATTGTACATTGAAATTTCTGCTTGCGTATGCTTTAGAAGCAAGAATTAAGAGGACTACATTCATTATTTCAGCTGAAAAATGCTTAGTTTTTGATTTGTAGTCAACATTAATGAAATGTCCCCAACAGCGTTTTCAGCCCGAGTGGAGCACATTTTGACTGTTTTTTTTAAAAACATCATTGTACATTGAAATTTCTGCTTGCGTATGCTTTGGAAGCAAGAATTAAGAGGACTACATTCATTATTTCAGCTGAAAAATGCTTAGTTTATGATTTATAGTCAACAATAATGAAATGTTCCAAACAAGCGTTTTCAGCCCGAGTGGAGCACATTTTGACCGTTTTTTTAAAAAGATCATTGTACTTTGAAATTTCTGCTTGCGTATGCTTTAGAAGCAAGAATTAAGAGGACTACATTCATTATTTCAGCTGAAAAATGCTTAGTTTATGATTTATAGTCAACATTAATGTCATGTCCCAAACAAGCGTTTTCAGCCCGAGTGGAGCACATTTTGACTGTTTTTTTAAAAACATCATTGTACATTGAAATTTCTGCTTGCGTATGCTTTAGAAGCAAGAATTAAGAGGACTACATTCATTATTTCAGCTGAAAAATGCTTAGTTTATGATTTATAGTCAACATTAAGGAAATGTTCCAAACAAGCGTTTTCAGCCCGAGTGGAGCACATTTTGACCCTTTTTTTAAAAACATCATTGTACATTGAAATTTCTGCTTGCGTATGCTTTAGAAGCAAGAATTAAGAGGACTACATTCATTATTTCAGCTGAAAAATGCTTAGTTTATGATTTATAGTCAACATTAATGTCATGTCCCAAACAAGCGTTTTCAGCCCGAGTGGAGCACATTTTGACTGTTTTTTTAAAAACATCATTGTACATTGAAATTTCTGCTTGCGTATGCTTTAGAAGCAAGAATTAAGAGGACTACATTCATTATTTCAGCTGAAAAATGCTTAGTTTATGATTTATAGTCAACATTAATGAAATGTTCCAAACAAGCGTTTTCAGCCCGAGTGGAGCACATTTTGACCCTTTTTTTAAAAACATCATTGTACATTGAAATTTCTGCTTGCGTATGCTTTAGAAGCAAGAATTAAGAGGACTACATTCATTATTTCAGCTGAAAAATGCTTAGTTTATGATTTATAGTCAACATTAATGTCATGTCCCAAACAAGCGTTTTCAGCCCGAGTGGAGCACATTTTGACCGTTTTTTAAAAAACATCATTGTACATTGAAATTTCTGTTTGCGTATGCTTTAGAAGCAAGAATTAAGAGGACTACATTCATTATTTCAGCTGAAAAATGCTTAGTTTATGATTTATAGTCAACATTAATGTAATGTCCCAAACAAGCGTTTTCAGCCCGAGTGGAGCACATTTTGACCGTTTTTTTAAAAACATCATTGTACATTGAAATTTCTGCTTGCGTATGCTTTAGAAGCAAGAATTAAGAGGACTACATTCATTATTTCAGCTGAAAAATGCTTAGTTTATGATTTATAGTCAACATTAATGAAATGTCCCCAACAGCGTTTTCAGCCCGAGTGGAGCGCATTTTGACTGTTTTTTTTAAAAACATCATTGTACATTGAAATTTCTGCTTGCGTATGCTTTAGAAGCAAGAATTAAGAGGACTACATTCATTATTTCAGCTGAAAAATGCTTAGTTTTTGATTTGTAGTCAACATTAATGAAATGTCCCCAACAGCGTTTTCAGCCCGAGTGGAGCACATTTTGACTGTTTTTTTTAAAAACATCATTGTACATTGAAATTTCTGCTTGCGTATGCTTTGGAAGCAAGAATTAAGAGGACTACATTCATTATTTCAGCTGAAAAATGCTTAGTTTATGATTTATAGTCAACAATAATGAAATGTTCCAAACAAGCGTTTTCAGCCTGAGTGGAGCACATTTTGACCCTTTTTTTAAAAACATCATTGTACATTGAAATTTCTGCTTGCGTATGCTTTAGAAGCAAGAATTAAGAGGACTACATTCATTATTTCAGCTGAAAAATGCTTAGTTTTTGATTTGTAGTCAACATTAATGAAATGTCCCCAACAGCGTTTTCAGCCCGAGTGGAGCGCATTTTGACTGTTTTTTTTAAAAACATCATTGTACATTGAAATTTCTGCTTGCGTATGCTTTAGAAGCAAGAATTAAGAGGACTACATTCATTATTTCAGCTGAAAAATGCTTAGTTTATGATTTATAGTCAACATTAAGGAAATGTTCCGAACAGGCGTTTTCAGCCCGAGTGGAGCACATTTTGACCCTTTTTTTAAAAACATCATTGTACATTGAAATTTCTGCTTGCGTATGCTTTAGAAGCAAGAATTAAGAGGACTACATTCATTATTTCAGCTGAAAAATGCTTAGTTTATGATTTATAGTCAACATTAATGAAATGTTCCAAACAAGCGTTTTCAGCCCGAGTGGAGCACATTTTGACCCTTTTTTTAAAAACATCATTGTACATTGAAATTTCTGCTTGCGTATGCTTTAGAAGCAAGAATTAAGAGGACTACATTCATTATTTCAGCTGAAAAATGCTTAGTTTATGATTTATAGTCAACATTAATGTCATGTCCCAAACAAGCGTTTTCAGCCCGAGTGGAGCACATTTTGACCCTTTTTTTAAAAACATCATTGTACATTGAAATTTCTGCTTGCGTATGCTTTAGAAGCAAGAATTAAGAGGACTACATTCATTATTTCAGCTGAAAAATGCTTAGTTTTTGATTTGTAGTCAACATTAATGAAATGTCCCCAACAGCGTTTTCAGCCCGAGTGGAGCGCATTTTGACTGTTTTTTTTAAAAACATCATTGTACATTGAAATTTCTGCTTGCGTATGCTTTAGAAGCAAGAATTAAGAGGACTACATTCATTATTTCAGCTGAAAAATGCTTAGTTTATGATTTATAGTCAACATTAAGGAAATGTTCCGAACAAGCGTTTTCAGCCCGAGTGGAGCACATTTTGACCGTTTTTTAAAAAACATCATTGTACATTGAAATTTCTTTTTGCGTATGCTTTAGAAGCAAGAATTAAGAGGACTACATTCATTATTTCAGCTGAAAAATGCTTAGTTTATGATTTATAGTCAACATTAATGTAATGTCCCAAACAAGCGTTTTCAGCCCGAGTGGAGCACATTTTGACCCTTTTTTTAAAAACATCATTGTACATTGAAATTTCTGCTTGCGTATGCTTTAGAAGCAAGAATTAAGAGGACTACATTCATTATTTCAGCTGAAAAATGCTTAGTTTATGATTTATAGTCAACATTAATGTCATGTCCCAAACAAGCGTTTTCAGCCCGAGTGGAGCACATTTTGACTGTTTTTTTAAAAACATCATTGTACATTGAAATTTCTGCTTGCGTATGCTTTAGAAGCAAGAATTAAGAGGACTACATTCATTATTTCAGCTGAAAAATGCTTAGTTTATGATTTATAGTCAACATTAATGAAATGTCCCCAACAGCGTTTTCAGCCCGAGTGGAGCACATTTTGACTGTTTTTTTTAAAAACATCATTGTACATTGAAATTTTTGCTTGCGTATGCTTTAGAAGCAAGAATTAAGAGGACTACATTCATTATTTCAGCTGAAAAATGCTTAGTTTATGATTTATAGTCAACATTAAGGAAATGTTCCGAACAAGCGTTTTCAGCCCGAGTGGAGCACATTTTGACCGTTTTTTAAAAAACATCATTGTACATTGAAATTTCTTTTTGCGTATGCTTTAGAAGCAAGAATTAAGAGGACTACATTCATTATTTCAGCTGAAAAATGCTTAGTTTATCATTTATAGTCAACATTAATGTAATGTCCCAAACAAGCGTTTTCAGCCCGAGTGGAGCACATTTTGACTGTTTTTTTAAAAACATCATTGTACATTGAAATTTCTGCTTGCGTATGCTTTAGAAGCAAGAATTAAGAGGACTACATTCATTATTTCAGCTGAAAAATGCTTAGTTTATGATTTATAGTCAACATTAATGTCATGTCCCAAACAAGCGTTTTCAGCCCGAGTGGAGCACATTTTGACTGTTTTTTTAAAAACATCATTGTACATTGAAATTTCTGCTTGCGTATGCTTTAGAAGCAAGAATTAAGAGGACTACATTCATTATTTCAGCTGAAAAATGCTTAGTTTATGATTTATAGTCAACATTAATGAAATGTTCCAAACAAGCGTTTTCAGCCCGAGTGGAGCACATTTTGACCCTTTTTTTAAAAACATCATTGTACATTGAAATTTCTGCTTGCGTATGCTTTAGAAGCAAGAATTAAGAGGACTACATTCATTATTTCAGCTGAAAAATGCTTAGTTTTTGATTTGTAGTCAACATTAATGAAATGTCCCCAACAGCGTTTTCAGCCCGAGTGGAGCGCATTTTGACTGTTTTTTTTAAAAACATCATTGTACATTGAAATTTCTGCTTGCGTATGCTTTAGAAGCAAGAATTAAGAGGACTACATTCATTATTTCAGCTGAAAAATGCTTAGTTTATGATTTATAGTCAACATTAATGAAATGTCCCCAACAGCGTTTTCAGCCAGAGTGGAGCGCATTTTGACTGTTTTTTTTAAAAACATCATTGTACATTGAAATTTCTGCTTGCGTATGCTTTAGAAGCAAGAATTAAGAGGACTACATTCATTATTTCAGCTGAAAAATGCTTAGTTTTTGATTTGTAGTCAACATTAATGAAATGTCCCCAACAGCGTTTTCAGCCCGAGTGGAGCACATTTTGACTGTTTTTTTTAAAAACATCATTGTACATTGAAATTTCTGCTTGCGTATGCTTTGGAAGCAAGAATTAAGAGGACTACATTCATTATTTCAGCTGAAAAATGCTTAGTTTATGATTTATAGTCAACAATAATGAAATGTTCCAAACAAGCGTTTTCAGCCTGAGTGGAGCACATTTTGACCCTTTTTTTAAAAACATCATTGTACATTGAAATTTCTGCTTGCGTATGCTTTAGAAGCAAGAATTAAGAGGACTACATTCATTATTTCAGCTGAAAAATGCTTAGTTTTTGATTTGTAGTCAACATTAATGAAATGTCCCCAACAGCGTTTTCAGCCCGAGTGGAGCGCATTTTGACTGTTTTTTTTAAAAACATCATTGTACATTGAAATTTCTGCTTGCGTATGCTTTAGAAGCAAGAATTAAGAGGACTACATTCATTATTTCAGCTGAAAAATGCTTAGTTTATGATTTATAGTCAACATTAAGGAAATGTTCCGAACAGGCGTTTTCAGCCCGAGTGGAGCACATTTTGACCCTTTTTTTAAAAACATCATTGTACATTGAAATTTCTGCTTGCGTATGCTTTAGAAGCAAGAATTAAGAGGACTACATTCATTATTTCAGCTGAAAAATGCTTAGTTTATGATTTATAGTCAACATTAATGAAATGTTCCAAACAAGCGTTTTCAGCCCGAGTGGAGCACATTTTGACCCTTTTTTTAAAAACATCATTGTACATTGAAATTTCTGCTTGCGTATGCTTTAGAAGCAAGAATTAAGAGGACTACATTCATTATTTCAGCTGAAAAATGCTTAGTTTATGATTTATAGTCAACATTAATGTCATGTCCCAAACAAGCGTTTTCAGCCCGAGTGGAGCACATTTTGACCCTTTTTTTAAAAACATCATTGTACATTGAAATTTCTGCTTGCGTATGCTTTAGAAGCAAGAATTAAGAGGACTACATTCATTATTTCAGCTGAAAAATGCTTAGTTTTTGATTTGTAGTCAACATTAATGAAATGTCCCCAACAGCGTTTTCAGCCCGAGTGGAGCGCATTTTGACTGTTTTTTTTAAAAACATCATTGTACATTGAAATTTCTGCTTGCGTATGCTTTAGAAGCAAGAATTAAGAGGACTACATTCATTATTTCAGCTGAAAAATGCTTAGTTTATGATTTATAGTCAACATTAAGGAAATGTTCCGAACAAGCGTTTTCAGCCCGAGTGGAGCACATTTTGACCGTTTTTTAAAAAACATCATTGTACATTGAAATTTCTTTTTGCGTATGCTTTAGAAGCAAGAATTAAGAGGACTACATTCATTATTTCAGCTGAAAAATGCTTAGTTTATGATTTATAGTCAACATTAATGTAATGTCCCAAACAAGCGTTTTCAGCCCGAGTGGAGCACATTTTGACCCTTTTTTTAAAAACATCATTGTACATTGAAATTTCTGCTTGCGTATGCTTTAGAAGCAAGAATTAAGAGGACTACATTCATTATTTCAGCTGAAAAATGCTTAGTTTATGATTTATAGTCAACATTAATGTCATGTCCCAAACAAGCGTTTTCAGCCCGAGTGGAGCACATTTTGACTGTTTTTTTAAAAACATCATTGTACATTGAAATTTCTGCTTGCGTATGCTTTAGAAGCAAGAATTAAGAGGACTACATTCATTATTTCAGCTGAAAAATGCTTAGTTTATGATTTATAGTCAACATTAATGAAATGTCCCCAACAGCGTTTTCAGCCCGAGTGGAGCACATTTTGACTGTTTTTTTTAAAAACATCATTGTACATTGAAATTTTTGCTTGCGTATGCTTTAGAAGCAAGAATTAAGAGGACTACATTCATTATTTCAGCTGAAAAATGCTTAGTTTATGATTTATAGTCAACATTAAGGAAATGTTCCGAACAAGCGTTTTCAGCCCGAGTGGAGCACATTTTGACCGTTTTTTAAAAAACATCATTGTACATTGAAATTTCTTTTTGCGTATGCTTTAGAAGCAAGAATTAAGAGGACTACATTCATTATTTCAGCTGAAAAATGCTTAGTTTATCATTTATAGTCAACATTAATGTAATGTCCCAAACAAGCGTTTTCAGCCCGAGTGGAGCACATTTTGACTGTTTTTTTAAAAACATCATTGTACATTGAAATTTCTGCTTGCGTATGCTTTAGAAGCAAGAATTAAGAGGACTACATTCATTATTTCAGCTGAAAAATGCTTAGTTTATGATTTATAGTCAACATTAATGTCATGTCCCAAACAAGCGTTTTCAGCCCGAGTGGAGCACATTTTGACTGTTTTTTTAAAAACATCATTGTACATTGAAATTTCTGCTTGCGTATGCTTTAGAAGCAAGAATTAAGAGGACTACATTCATTATTTCAGCTGAAAAATGCTTAGTTTATGATTTATAGTCAACATTAATGAAATGTTCCAAACAAGCGTTTTCAGCCCGAGTGGAGCACATTTTGACCCTTTTTTTAAAAACATCATTGTACATTGAAATTTCTGCTTGCGTATGCTTTAGAAGCAAGAATTAAGAGGACTACATTCATTATTTCAGCTGAAAAATGCTTAGTTTTTGATTTGTAGTCAACATTAATGAAATGTCCCCAACAGCGTTTTCAGCCCGAGTGGAGCGCATTTTGACTGTTTTTTTTAAAAACATCATTGTACATTGAAATTTCTGCTTGCGTATGCTTTAGAAGCAAGAATTAAGAGGACTACATTCATTATTTCAGCTGAAAAATGCTTAGTTTATGATTTATAGTCAACATTAATGAAATGTCCCCAACAGCGTTTTCAGCCCGAGTGGAGCGCATTTTGACTGTTTTTTTTAAAAACATCATTGTACATTGAAATTTCTGCTTGCATATGCTTTAGAAGCAAGAATTAAGAGGACTACATTCATTATTTCAGCTGAAAAATGCTTAGTTTATGATTTATAGTCAACATTAAGGAAATGTTCCGAACAAGCGTTTTCAGCCCGAGTGGAGCACATTTTGACCGTTTTTTTAAAAACATCATTGTACATTGAAATTTCTGTTTGCGTATGCTTTAGAAGCAAGAATTAAGAGGACTACATTCATTATTTCAGCTGAAAAATGCTTAGTTTATGATTTATAGTCAACATTAATGTAATGTCCCAAACAAGCGTTTTCAGCCCGAGTGGAGCACATTTTGACTGTTTTTTTAAAAACATCATTGTACATTGAAATTTCTGCTTGCGTATGTTTTAGAAGCAAGAATTAAGAGGACTACATTCATTATTTCAGCTGAAAAATGCTTAGTTTATGATTTATAGTCAACATTAATGAAATGTCCCCAACAGCGTTTTCAGCCCGAGTGGAGCACATTTTGACTGTTTTTTTAAAAACATCATTGTACATTGAAATTTCTGCTTGCGTATGCTTTAGAAGCAAGAATTAAGAGGACTACATTCATTATTTCAGCTGAAAAATGCTTAGTTTATGATTTATAGTCAACATTAATGAAATGTCCCCAACAGCGTTTTCAGCCCGAGTGGAGCACATTTTGACTGTTTTTTTAAAAACATCATTGTACATTGAAATTTCTGCTTGCGTATGCTTTAGAAGCAAGAATTAAGAGGACTACATTCATTATTTCAGCTGAAAAATGCTTAGTTTATGATTTATAGTCAACATTAATGTCATGTCCCAAACAAGCGTTTTCAGCCCGAGTGGAGCACATTTTGACTGTTTTTTTAAAAACATCATTGTACATTGAAATTTCTGCTTGCGTATGCTTTAGAAGCAAGAATTAAGAGGACTACATTCATTATTTCAGCTGAAAAATGCTTAGTTTATGATTTATAGTCAACATTAAGGAAATGTTCCAAACAAGCGTTTTCAGCCCAAGTGGAGCACATTTTGACCCTTTTTTTAAAAACATCATTGTACATTGAAATTTCTGCTTGCGTATGCTTTAGAAGCAAGAATTAAGAGGACTACATTCATTATTTCAGCTGAAAAATGCTTAGTTTATGATTTATAGTCAACATTAATGTCATGTCCCAAACAAGCGTTTTCAGCCCGAGTGGAGCACATTTTGACTGTTTTTTTAAAAACATCATTGTACATTGAAATTTCTGCTTGCGTATGCTTTAGAAGCAAGAATTAAGAGGACTACATTCATTATTTCAGCTGAAAAATGCTTAGTTTATGATTTATAGTCAACATTAATGAAATGTTCCAAACAAGCGTTTTCAGCCCGAGTGGAGCACATTTTGACCCTTTTTTTAAAAACATCATTGTACATTGAAATTTCTGCTTGCCTATGCTTTAGAAGCAAGAATTAAGAGGACTACATTCATTATTTCAGCTGAAAAATGCTTAGTTTATGATTTATAGTCAACATTAATGTCATGTCCCAAACAAGCGTTTTCAGCCCGAGTGGAGCACATTTTGACTGTTTTTTTAAAAACATCATTGTACATTGAAATTTCTGCTTGCGTATGCTTTAGAAGCAAGAATTAAGAGGACTACATTCATTATTTCAGCTGAAAAATGCTTAGTTTATGATTTATAGTCAACATTAATGAAATGTTCCAAACAAGCGTTTTCAGCCCGAGTGGAGCACATTTTGACCCTTTTTTTAAAAACATCATTGTACATTGAAATTTCTGCTTGCGTATGCTTTAGAAGCAAGAATTAAGAGGACTACATTCATTATTTCAGCTGAAAAATGCTTAGTTTTTGATTTGTAGTCAACATTAATGAAATGTCCCCAACAGCGTTTTCAGCCCGAGTGGAGCGCATTTTGACTGTTTTTTTTAAAAACATCATTGTACATTGAAATTTCTGCTTGCGTATGCTTTAGAAGCAAGAATTAAGAGGACTACATTCATTATTTCAGCTGAAAAATGCTTAGTTTATGATTTATAGTCAACATTAATGAAATGTCCCCAACAGAGTTTTCAGCCCGAGTGGAGCACATTTTGACTGTTTTTTTAAAAACATCATTGTACATTGAAATTTCTGCTTGCGTATGCTTTAGAAGCAAGAATTAAGAGGACTACATTCATTATTTCAGCTGAAAAATGCTTAGTTTATGATTTATAGTCAACATTAATGTCATGTCCCAAACAAGCGTTTTCAGCCCGAGTGGAGCACATTTTGACTGTTTTTTTAAAAACATCATTGTACATTGAAATTTCTGCTTGCGTATGCTTTAGAAGCAAGAATTAAGAGGACTACATTCATTATTTCAGCTGAAAAATGCTTAGTTTATGATTTATAGTCAACATTAAGGAAATGTTCCAAACAAGCGTTTTCAGCCCGAGTGGAGCACATTTTGACCCTTTTTTTAAAAACATCATTGTACATTGAAATTTCTGCTTGCGTATGCTTTAGAAGCAAGAATTAAGAGGACTACATTCATTATTTCAGCTGAAAAATGCTTAGTTTATGATTTATAGTCAACATTAATGTCATGTCCCAAACAAGCGTTTTCAGCCCGAGTGGAGCACATTTTGACTGTTTTTTTAAAAACATCATTGTACATTGAAATTTCTGCTTGCGTATGCTTTAGAAGCAAGAATTAAGAGGACTACATTCATTATTTCAGCTGAAAAATGCTTAGTTTATGATTTATAGTCAACATTAATGAAATGTTCCAAACAAGCGTTTTCAGCCCGAGTGGAGCACATTTTGACCCTTTTTTTAAAAACATCATTGTACATTGAAATTTCTGCTTGCCTATGCTTTAGAAGCAAGAATTAAGAGGACTACATTCATTATTTCAGCTGAAAAATGCTTAGTTTATGATTTATAGTCAACATTAATGTCATGTCCCAAACAAGCGTTTTCAGCCCGAGTGGAGCACATTTTGACTGTTTTTTTAAAAACATCATTGTACATTGAAATTTCTGCTTGCGTATGCTTTAGAAGCAAGAATTAAGAGGACTACATTCATTATTTCAGCTGAAAAATGCTTAGTTTATGATTTATAGTCAACATTAATGAAATGTTCCAAACAAGCGTTTTCAGCCCGAGTGGAGCACATTTTGACCCTTTTTTTAAAAACATCATTGTACATTGAAATTTCTGCTTGCGTATGCTTTAGAAGCAAGAATTAAGAGGACTACATTCATTATTTCAGCTGAAAAATGCTTAGTTTTTGATTTGTAGTCAACATTAATGAAATGTCCCCAACAGCGTTTTCAGCCCGAGTGGAGCGCATTTTGACTGTTTTTTTTAAAAACATCATTGTACATTGAAATTTCTGCTTGCGTATGCTTTAGAAGCAAGAATTAAGAGGACTACATTCATTATTTCAGCTGAAAAATGCTTAGTTTATGATTTATAGTCAACATTAATGAAATGTCCCCAACAGCGTTTTCAGCCCGAGTGGAGCGCATTTTGACTGTTTTTTTTAAAAACATCATTGTACATTGAAATTTCTGCTTGCGTATGCTTTAGAAGCAAGAATTAAGAGGACTACATTCATTATTTCAGCTGAAAAATGCTTAGTTTATGATTTATAGTCAACATTAAGGAAATGTTCCGAACAAGCGTTTTCAGCCCGAGTGGAGCACATTTTGACCGTTTTTTTAAAAACATCATTGTACATTGAAATTTCTGTTTGCGTATGCTTTAGAAGCAAGAATTAAGAGGACTACATTCATTATTTCAGCTGAAAAATGCTTAGTTTATGATTTATAGTCAACATTAATGTAATGTCCCAAACAAGCGTTTTCAGCCCGAGTGGAGCACATTTTGACTGTTTTTTTAAAAACATCATTGTACATTGAAATTTCTGCTTGCGTATGTTTTAGAAGCAAGAATTAAGAGGACTACATTCATTATTTCAGCTGAAAAATGCTTAGTTTATGATTTATAGTCAACATTAATGAAATGTCCCCAACAGCGTTTTCAGCCCGAGTGGAGCACATTTTGACTGTTTTTTTAAAAACATCATTGTACATTGAAATTTCTGCTTGCGTATGCTTTAGAAGCAAGAATTAAGAGGACTACATTCATTATTTCAGCTGAAAAATGCTTAGTTTATGATTTATAGTCAACATTAATGAAATGTCCCCAACAGCGTTTTCAGCCCGAGTGGAGCACATTTTGACTGTTTTTTTAAAAACATCATTGTACATTGAAATTTCTGCTTGCGTATGCTTTAGAAGCAAGAATTAAGAGGACTACATTCATTATTTCAGCTGAAAAATGCTTAGTTTATGATTTATAGTCAACATTAATGTCATGTCCCAAACAAGCGTTTTCAGCCCGAGTGGAGCACATTTTGACTGTTTTTTTAAAAACATCATTGTACATTGAAATTTCTGCTTGCGTATGCTTTAGAAGCAAGAATTAAGAGGACTACATTCATTATTTCAGCTGAAAAATGCTTAGTTTATGATTTATAGTCAACATTAATGAAATGTTCCAAACAAGCGTTTTCAGCCCGAGTGGAGCACATTTTGACTGTTTTTTTAAAACATCATTGTACATTAAAATTTCTGCTTGCGTATGCTGTAGAAGCAAGAATTAAGAGGACTACATTCATTATTTCAGCTGAAAAATGCTTAGTTTATGATTTATAGTCAACATTAATGTAATGTCCCAAACAAGCGTTTTCAGCCCGAGTGGAGCACATTTTGACTGTTTTTTTAAAAACATCATTGTACATTGAAATATCTGCTTGCGTATGCTTTAGAAGCAAGAATTAAGAGGACTACATTCATTATTTCAGCTGAAAAATGCTTAGTTTATGATTTATAGTCAACATTAATGTAATGTCCCAAACAAGCGTTTTCAGCCCGAGTGGAGCACATTTTGACTGTTTTTTAAAAACATCATTGTACATTGAAATTTCTGCTTGCGTATGCTTTAGAAGCAAGAATTAAGAGGACTACATTCATTATTTCAGCTGAAAAATGCTTAGTTTTTGATTTATAGTCAACATTAATGAAATGTCCCCAACAGCGTTTTCAGCCCGAGTGGAGCACATTTTGACTGTTTTTTTTAAAAACATCATTGTACATTGAAATTTCTGCTTGCGTATGCTTTAGAAGCAAGAATTAAGAGGACTACATTCATTATTTCAGCTGAAAAATGCTTAGTTTATGATTTATAGTCAACATTAATGAAATGTTCCAAACAAGCGTTTTCAGCCCGAGTGGAGCACATTTTGACCGTTTTTTTAAAAAGATCATTGTACTTTGAAATTTCTGCTTGCGTATGCTTTAGAAGCAAGAATTAAGAGGACTACATTCATTATTTCAGCTGAAAAATGCTTAGTTTATGATTTATAGTCAACATTAATGTCATGTCCCAAACAAGCGTTTTCAGCCCGAGTGGAGCACATTTTGACTGTTTTTTTAAAAACATCATTGTACATTGAAATTTCTGCTTGCGTATGCTTTAGAAGCAAGAATTAAGAGGACTACATTCATTATTTCAGCTGAAAAATGCTTAGTTTATGATTTATAGTCAACATTAAGGAAATGTTCCAAACAAGCGTTTTCAGCCCGAGTGGAGCACATTTTGACCCTTTTTTTAAAAACATCATTGTACATTGAAATTTCTGCTTGCGTATGCTTTAGAAGCAAGAATTAAGAGGACTACATTCATTATTTTAGCTGAAAAATGCTTAGTTTATGATTTATAGTCAACATTAATGTCATGTCCCAAACAAGCGTTTTCAGCCCGAGTGGAGCACATTTTGACTGTTTTTTTAAAAACATCATTGTACATTGAAATTTCTGCTTGCGTATGCTTTAGAAGCAAGAATTAAGAGGACTACATTCATTATTTCAGCTGAAAAATGCTTAGTTTATGATTTATAGTCAACATTAATGAAATGTTCCAAACAAGCGTTTTCAGCCCGAGTGGAGCACATTTTGACCCTTTTTTTAAAAACATCATTGTACATTGAAATTTCTGCTTGCGTATGCTTTAGAAGCAAGAATTAAGAGGACTACATTCATTATTTCAGCTGAAAAATGCTTAGTTTATGATTTATAGTCAACATTAATGTCATGTCCCAAACAAGCGTTTTCAGCCCGAGTGGAGCACATTTTGACCGTTTTTTAAAAAACATCATTGTACATTGAAATTTCTGTTTGCGTATGCTTTAGAAGCAAGAATTAAGAGGACTACATTCATTATTTCAGCTGAAAAATGCTTAGTTTATGATTTATAGTCAACATTAATGTAATGTCCCAAACAAGCGTTTTCAGCCCGAGTGGAGCACATTTTGACCGTTTTTTTAAAAACATCATTGTACATTGAAATTTCTGCTTGCGTATGCTTTAGAAGCAAGAATTAAGAGGACTACATTCATTATTTCAGCTGAAAAATGCTTAGTTTATGATTTATAGTCAACATTAATGAAATGTCCCCAACAGCGTTTTCAGCCCGAGTGGAGCGCATTTTGACTGTTTTTTTTAAAAACATCATTGTACATTGAAATTTCTGCTTGCGTATGCTTTAGAAGCAAGAATTAAGAGGACTACATTCATTATTTCAGCTGAAAAATGCTTAGTTTTTGATTTGTAGTCAACATTAATGAAATGTCCCCAACAGCGTTTTCAGCCCGAGTGGAGCACATTTTGACTGTTTTTTTTAAAAACATCATTGTACATTGAAATTTCTGCTTGCGTATGCTTTGGAAGCAAGAATTAAGAGGACTACATTCATTATTTCAGCTGAAAAATGCTTAGTTTATGATTTATAGTCAACAATAATGAAATGTTCCAAACAAGCGTTTTCAGCCCGAGTGGAGCACATTTTGACCGTTTTTTTAAAAAGATCATTGTACTTTGAAATTTCTGCTTGCGTATGCTTTAGAAGCAAGAATTAAGAGGACTACATTCATTATTTCAGCTGAAAAATGCTTAGTTTATGATTTATAGTCAACATTAATGTCATGTCCCAAACAAGCGTTTTCAGCCCGAGTGGAGCACATTTTGACTGTTTTTTTAAAAACATCATTGTACATTGAAATTTCTGCTTGCGTATGCTTTAGAAGCAAGAATTAAGAGGACTACATTCATTATTTCAGCTGAAAAATGCTTAGTTTATGATTTATAGTCAACATTAAGGAAATGTTCCAAACAAGCGTTTTCAGCCCGAGTGGAGCACATTTTGACCCTTTTTTTAAAAACATCATTGTACATTGAAATTTCTGCTTGCGTATGCTTTAGAAGCAAGAATTAAGAGGACTACATTCATTATTTCAGCTGAAAAATGCTTAGTTTATGATTTATAGTCAACATTAATGTCATGTCCCAAACAAGCGTTTTCAGCCCGAGTGGAGCACATTTTGACTGTTTTTTTAAAAACATCATTGTACATTGAAATTTCTGCTTGCGTATGCTTTAGAAGCAAGAATTAAGAGGACTACATTCATTATTTCAGCTGAAAAATGCTTAGTTTATGATTTATAGTCAACATTAATGAAATGTTCCAAACAAGCGTTTTCAGCCCGAGTGGAGCACATTTTGACCCTTTTTTTAAAAACATCATTGTACATTGAAATTTCTGCTTGCGTATGCTTTAGAAGCAAGAATTAAGAGGACTACATTCATTATTTCAGCTGAAAAATGCTTAGTTTATGATTTATAGTCAACATTAATGTCATGTCCCAAACAAGCGTTTTCAGCCCGAGTGGAGCACATTTTGACCGTTTTTTAAAAAACATCATTGTACATTGAAATTTCTGTTTGCGTATGCTTTAGAAGCAAGAATTAAGAGGACTACATTCATTATTTCAGCTGAAAAATGCTTAGTTTATGATTTATAGTCAACATTAATGTAATGTCCCAAACAAGCGTTTTCAGCCCGAGTGGAGCACATTTTGACCGTTTTTTTAAAAACATCATTGTACATTGAAATTTCTGCTTGCGTATGCTTTAGAAGCAAGAATTAAGAGGACTACATTCATTATTTCAGCTGAAAAATGCTTAGTTTATGATTTATAGTCAACATTAATGAAATGTCCCCAACAGCGTTTTCAGCCCGAGTGGAGCGCATTTTGACTGTTTTTTTTAAAAACATCATTGTACATTGAAATTTCTGCTTGCGTATGCTTTAGAAGCAAGAATTAAGAGGACTACATTCATTATTTCAGCTGAAAAATGCTTAGTTTTTGATTTGTAGTCAACATTAATGAAATGTCCCCAACAGCGTTTTCAGCCCGAGTGGAGCACATTTTGACTGTTTTTTTTAAAAACATCATTGTACATTGAAATTTCTGCTTGCGTATGCTTTGGAAGCAAGAATTAAGAGGACTACATTCATTATTTCAGCTGAAAAATGCTTAGTTTATGATTTATAGTCAACAATAATGAAATGTTCCAAACAAGCGTTTTCAGCCTGAGTGGAGCACATTTTGACCCTTTTTTTAAAAACATCATTGTACATTGAAATTTCTGCTTGCGTATGCTTTAGAAGCAAGAATTAAGAGGACTACATTCATTATTTCAGCTGAAAAATGCTTAGTTTTTGATTTGTAGTCAACATTAATGAAATGTCCCCAACAGCGTTTTCAGCCCGAGTGGAGCGCATTTTGACTGTTTTTTTTAAAAACATCATTGTACATTGAAATTTCTGCTTGCGTATGCTTTAGAAGCAAGAATTAAGAGGACTACATTCATTATTTCAGCTGAAAAATGCTTAGTTTATGATTTATAGTCAACATTAAGGAAATGTTCCGAACAGGCGTTTTCAGCCCGAGTGGAGCACATTTTGACCCTTTTTTTAAAAACATCATTGTACATTGAAATTTCTGCTTGCGTATGCTTTAGAAGCAAGAATTAAGAGGACTACATTCATTATTTCAGCTGAAAAATGCTTAGTTTTTGATTTATAGTCAACATTAATGAAATGTCCCCAACAGCGTTTTCAGCCCGAGTGGAGCACATTTTGACTGTTTTTTTTAAAAACATCATTGTACATTGAAATTTCTGCTTGCGTACGCTTTAGAAGCAAGAATTAAGAGGACTACATTCATTATTTCAGCTGAAAAATGCTTAGTTTATGATTTATAGTCAACATTAATGAAATGTTCCAAACAAGCGTTTTCAGCCCGAGTGGAGCACATTTTGACCGTTTTTTTAAAAAGATCATTGTACTTTGAAATTTCTGCTTGCATATGCTTTAGAAGCAAGAATTAAGAGGACTACATTCATTATTTCAGCTGAAAAATGCTTAGTTTATGATTTATAGTCAACATTAATGTCATGTCCCAAACAAGCGTTTTCAGCCCGAGTGGAGCACATTTTGACTGTTTTTTTAAAAACATCATTGTACATTGAAATTTCTGCTTGCGTATGCTTTAGAAGCAAGAATTAAGAGGACTACATTCATTATTTCAGCTGAAAAATGCTTAGTTTATGATTTATAGTCAACATTAAGGAAATGTTCCAAACAAGCGTTTTCAGCCCGAGTGGAGCACATTTTGACCCTTTTTTTAAAAACATCATTGTACATTGAAATTTCTGCTTGCGTATGCTTTAGAAGCAAGAATTAAGAGGACTACATTCATTATTTCAGCTGAAAAATGCTTAGTTTATGATTTATAGTCAACATTAATGTCATGTCCCAAACAAGCGTTTTCAGCCCGAGTGGAGCACATTTTGACCCTTTTTTTAAAAACATCATTGTACATTGAAATTTCTGCTTGCGTATGCTTTAGAAGCAAGAATTAAGAGGACTACATTCATTATTTCAGCTGAAAAATGCTTAGTTTATGATTTATAGTCAACATTAATGAAATGTTCCAAACAAGCGTTTTCAGCCCGAGTGGAGCACATTTTGACCCTTTTTTTAAAAACATCATTGTACATTGAAATTTCTGCTTGCGTATGCTTTAGAAGCAAGAATTAAGAGGACTACATTCATTATTTCAGCTGAAAAATGCTTAGTTTATGATTTATAGTCAACATTAATGTCATGTCCCAAACAAGCGTTTTCAGCCCGAGTGGAGCACATTTTGACCGTTTTTTAAAAAACATCATTGTACATTGAAATTTCTGTTTGCGTATGCTTTAGAAGCAAGAATTAAGAGGACTACATTCATTATTTCAGCTGAAAAATGCTTAGTTTATGATTTATAGTCAACATTAATGTAATGTCCCAAACAAGCGTTTTCAGCCCGAGTGGAGCACATTTTGACCGTTTTTTTAAAAACATCATTGTACATTGAAATTTCTGCTTGCGTATGCTTTAGAAGCAAGAATTAAGAGGACTACATTCATTATTTCAGCTGAAAAATGCTTAGTTTATGATTTATAGTCAACATTAATGTAATGTCCCAAACAAGCGTTTTCAGCCCGAGTGGAGCACATTTTGACCGTTTTTTTAAAAACATCATTGTACATTGAAATTTCTGCTTGCGTATGCTTTAGAAGCAAGAATTAAGAGGACTACATTCATTATTTCAGCTGAAAAATGCTTAGTTTATGATTTATAGTCAACATTAATGAAATGTCCCCAACAGCGTTTTCAGCCCGAGTGGAGCACATTTTGACTGTTTTTTTAAAAACATCATTGTACATTGAAATTTCTGCTTGCGTATGCTTTAGAAGCAAGAATTAAGAGGACTACATTCATTATTTCAGCTGAAAAATGCTTAGTTTTTGATTTGTAGTCAACATTAATGAAATGTCCCCAACAGCGTTTTCAGCCCGAGTGGAGCACATTTTGACTGTTTTTTTTAAAAACATCATTGTACATTGAAATTTCTGCTTGCGTATGCTTTGGAAGCAAGAATTAAGAGGACTACATTCATTATTTCAGCTGAAAAATGCTTAGTTTATGATTTATAGTCAACATTAATGTAATGTCCCAAACAAGCGTTTTCAGCCCGAGTGGAGCACATTTTGACCGTTTTTTTAAAAACATCATTGTACATTGAAATTTCTGCTTGCGTATGCTTTAGAAGCAAGAATTAAGAGGACTACATTCATTATTTCAGCTGAAAAATGCTTAGTTTATGATTTATAGTCAACATTAATGAAATGTCCCCAACAGCGTTTTCAGCCCGAGTGGAGCGCATTTTGACTGTTTTTTTTAAAAACATCATTGTACATTGAAATTTCTGCTTGCGTATGCTTTAGAAGCAAGAATTAAGAGGACTACATTCATTATTTCAGCTGAAAAATGCTTAGTTTTTGATTTGTAGTCAACATTAATGAAATGTCCCCAACAGCGTTTTCAGCCCGAGTGGAGCACATTTTGACTGTTTTTTTTAAAAACATCATTGTACATTGAAATTTCTGCTTGCGTATGCTTTGGAAGCAAGAATTAAGAGGACTACATTCATTATTTCAGCTGAAAAATGCTTAGTTTATGATTTATAGTCAACATTAATGAAATGTTCCAAACAAGCGTTTTCAGCCCGAGTGGAGCACATTTTGACCCTTTTTTTTAAAAACATCATTGTACATTGAAATTTCTGCTTGCGTATGCTTTAGAAGCAAGAATTAAGAGGACTACATTCATTATTTCAGCTGAAAAATGCTTAGTTTTTGATTTGTAGTCAACATTAATGAAATGTCCCCAACAGCGTTTTCAGCCCGAGTGGAGCGCATTTTGACTGTTTTTTTTAAAAACATCATTGTACATTGAAATTTCTGCTTGCGTATGCTTTAGAAGCAAGAATTAAGAGGACTACATTCATTATTTCAGCTGAAAAATGCTTAGTTTATGATTTATAGTCAACATTAAGGAAATGTTCCGAACAAGCGTTTTCAGCCCGAGTGGAGCACATTTTGACCGTTTTTTAAAAAACATCATTGTACATTGAAATTTCTGTTTGCGTATGCTTTAGAAGCAAGAATTAAGAGGACTACATTCATTATTTCAGCTGAAAAATGCTTAGTTTATGATTTATAGTCAACATTAATGTAATGTCCCAAACAAGCGTTTTCAGCACGAGTGGAGCACATTTTGACCGTTTTTTTAAAAACATCATTGTACATTGAAATTTCTGCTTGCGTATGCTTTAGAAGCAAGAATTAAGAGGACTACATTCATTATTTCAGCTGAAAAATGCTTAGTTTATGATTTATAGTCAACATTAATGAAATGTCCCCAACAGCGTTTTCAGCCCGAGTGGAGCACATTTTGACTGTTTTTTTAAAAACATCATTGTACATTGAAATTTCTGCTTGCGTATGCTTTAGAAGCAAGAATTAAGAGGACTACATTCATTATTTCAGCTGAAAAATGCTTAGTTTTTGATTTATAGTCAACATTAATGAAATGTCCCCAACAGCATTTTCAGCCCGAGTGGAGCACATTTTGACTGTTTTTTTTAAAAACATCATTGTACATTGAAATTTCTGCTTGCGTATGCTTTAGAAGCAAGAATTAAGAGGACTACATTCATTATTTCAGCTGAAAAATGCTTAGTTTATGATTTATAGTCAACATTAATGAAATGTTCCAAACAAGCGTTTTCAGCCCGAGTGGAGCACATTTTGACCCTTTTTTTAAAAACATCATTGTACATTGAAATTTCTGCTTGCGTATGCTTTAGAAGCAAGAATTAAGAGGACTACATTCATTATTTCAGCTGAAAAATGCTTAGTTTATGATTTATAGTTAACATTAATGTCATGTCCCAAACAAGCGTTTTCAGCCCGAGTGGAGCACATTTTGACTGTTTTTTTAAAAACATCATTGTACATTGAAATTTCTGCTTGCGTATGCTTTAGAAGCGAGAATTAAGAGGACTACATTCATTATTTCAGCTGAAAAATGCTTAGTTTATGATTTATAGTCAACATTAATGAAATGTTCCAAACAAGCGTTTTCAGCCCGAGTGGAGCACATTTTGACCCTTTTTTTAAAAACATCATTGTACATTGAAATTTCTGCTTGCGTATGCTTTAGAAGCAAGAATTAAGAGGACTACATTCATTATTTCAGCTGAAAAATGCTTAGTTTATGATTTATAGTCAACATTAATGTCATGTCCCAAACAAGCGTTTTCAGCCCGAGTGGAGCACATTTTGACTGTTTTTTTAAAACATCATTGTACATTAAAATTTCTGCTTGCTTATGCTTTAGAAGCAAGAATTAAGAGGACTACATTCATTATTTCAGCTGAAAAATGCTTAGTTTATGATTTATAGTCAACATTAATGAAATGTCCCCAACAGCGTTTTCAGCCCGAGTGGAGCACATTTTGACTGTTTTTTTAAAAACATCATTGTACATTGAAATTTCTGCTTGCGTATGCTTTAGAAGCAAGAATTAAGAGGACTACATTCATTATTTCAGCTGAAAAATGCTTAGTTTTTGATTTATAGTCAACATTAATGAAATGTCCCCAACAGCGTTTTCAGCCCGAGTGGAGCACATTTTGACTGTTTTTTTTAAAAACATCATTGTACATTGAAATTTCTGCTTGCGTATGCTTTAGAAGCAAGAATTAAGAGGACTACATTCATTATTTCAGCTGAAAAATGCTTAGTTTATGATTTATAGTCAACATTAATGAAATGTTCCAAACAAGCGTTTTCAGCCCGAGTGGAGCACATTTTGACCGTTTTTTTAAAAAGATCATTGTACTTTGAAATTTCTGCTTGCGTATGCTTTAGAAGCAAGAATTAAGAGGACTACATTCATTATTTCAGCTGAAAAATGCTTAGTTTATGATTTATAGTCAACATTAATGTCATGTCCCAAACAAGCGTTTTCAGCCCGAGTGGAGCACATTTTGACTGTTTTTTTAAAAACATCATTGTACATTGAAATTTCTGCTTGCGTATGCTTTAGAAGCAAGAATTAAGAGGACTACATTCATTATTTCAGCTGAAAAATGCTTAGTTTATGATTTATAGTCAACATTAAGGAAATGTTCCAAACAAGCGTTTTCAGCCCGAGTGGAGCACATTTTGACCCTTTTTTTAAAAACATCATTGTACATTGAAATTTCTGCTTGCGTATGCTTTAGAAGCAAGAATTAAGAGGACTACATTCATTATTTTAGCTGAAAAATGCTTAGTTTATGATTTATAGTCAACATTAATGTCATGTCCCAAACAAGCGTTTTCAGCCCGAGTGGAGCACATTTTGACTGTTTTTTTAAAAACATCATTGTACATTGAAATTTCTGCTTGCGTATGCTTTAGAAGCAAGAATTAAGAGGACTACATTCATTATTTCAGCTGAAAAATGCTTAGTTTATGATTTATAGTCAACATTAATGAAATGTTCCAAACAAGCGTTTTCAGCCCGAGTGGAGCACATTTTGACCCTTTTTTTAAAAACATCATTGTACATTGAAATTTCTGCTTGCGTATGCTTTAGAAGCAAGAATTAAGAGGACTACATTCATTATTTCAGCTGAAAAATGCTTAGTTTATGATTTATAGTCAACATTAATGTCATGTCCCAAACAAGCGTTTTCAGCCCGAGTGGAGCACATTTTGACCGTTTTTTAAAAAACATCATTGTACATTGAAATTTCTGTTTGCGTATGCTTTAGAAGCAAGAATTAAGAGGACTACATTCATTATTTCAGCTGAAAAATGCTTAGTTTATGATTTATAGTCAACATTAATGTAATGTCCCAAACAAGCGTTTTCAGCCCGAGTGGAGCACATTTTGACCGTTTTTTTAAAAACATCATTGTACATTGAAATTTCTGCTTGCGTATGCTTTAGAAGCAAGAATTAAGAGGACTACATTCATTATTTCAGCTGAAAAATGCTTAGTTTATGATTTATAGTCAACATTAATGAAATGTCCCCAACAGCGTTTTCAGCCCGAGTGGAGCGCATTTTGACTGTTTTTTTTAAAAACATCATTGTACATTGAAATTTCTGCTTGCGTATGCTTTAGAAGCAAGAATTAAGAGGACTACATTCATTATTTCAGCTGAAAAATGCTTAGTTTTTGATTTGTAGTCAACATTAATGAAATGTCCCCAACAGCGTTTTCAGCCCGAGTGGAGCACATTTTGACTGTTTTTTTTAAAAACATCATTGTACATTGAAATTTCTGCTTGCGTATGCTTTGGAAGCAAGAATTAAGAGGACTACATTCATTATTTCAGCTGAAAAATGCTTAGTTTATGATTTATAGTCAACAATAATGAAATGTTCCAAACAAGCGTTTTCAGCCCGAGTGGAGCACATTTTGACCGTTTTTTTAAAAAGATCATTGTACTTTGAAATTTCTGCTTGCGTATGCTTTAGAAGCAAGAATTAAGAGGACTACATTCATTATTTCAGCTGAAAAATGCTTAGTTTATGATTTATAGTCAACATTAATGTCATGTCCCAAACAAGCGTTTTCAGCCCGAGTGGAGCACATTTTGACTGTTTTTTTAAAAACATCATTGTACATTGAAATTTCTGCTTGCGTATGCTTTAGAAGCAAGAATTAAGAGGACTACATTCATTATTTCAGCTGAAAAATGCTTAGTTTATGATTTATAGTCAACATTAAGGAAATGTTCCAAACAAGCGTTTTCAGCCCGAGTGGAGCACATTTTGACCCTTTTTTTAAAAACATCATTGTACATTGAAATTTCTGCTTGCGTATGCTTTAGAAGCAAGAATTAAGAGGACTACATTCATTATTTCAGCTGAAAAATGCTTAGTTTATGATTTATAGTCAACATTAATGTCATGTCCCAAACAAGCGTTTTCAGCCCGAGTGGAGCACATTTTGACTGTTTTTTTAAAAACATCATTGTACATTGAAATTTCTGCTTGCGTATGCTTTAGAAGCAAGAATTAAGAGGACTACATTCATTATTTCAGCTGAAAAATGCTTAGTTTATGATTTATAGTCAACATTAATGAAATGTTCCAAACAAGCGTTTTCAGCCCGAGTGGAGCACATTTTGACCCTTTTTTTAAAAACATCATTGTACATTGAAATTTCTGCTTGCGTATGCTTTAGAAGCAAGAATTAAGAGGACTACATTCATTATTTCAGCTGAAAAATGCTTAGTTTATGATTTATAGTCAACATTAATGTCATGTCCCAAACAAGCGTTTTCAGCCCGAGTGGAGCACATTTTGACCGTTTTTTAAAAAACATCATTGTACATTGAAATTTCTGTTTGTGTATGCTTTAGAAGCAAGAATTAAGAGGACTACATTCATTATTTCAGCTGAAAAATGCTTAGTTTATGATTTATAGTCAACATTAATGTAATGTCCCAAACAAGCGTTTTCAGCCCGAGTGGAGCACATTTTGACCGTTTTTTTAAAAACATCATTGTACATTGAAATTTCTGCTTGCGTATGCTTTAGAAGCAAGAATTAAGAGGACTACATTCATTATTTCAGCTGAAAAATGCTTAGTTTATGATTTATAGTCAACATTAATGAAATGTCCCCAACAGCGTTTTCAGCCCGAGTGGAGCGCATTTTGACTGTTTTTTTTAAAAACATCATTGTACATTGAAATTTCTGCTTGCGTATGCTTTAGAAGCAAGAATTAAGAGGACTACATTCATTATTTCAGCTGAAAAATGCTTAGTTTTTGATTTGTAGTCAACATTAATGAAATGTCCCCAACAGCGTTTTCAGCCCGAGTGGAGCACATTTTGACTGTTTTTTTTAAAAACATCATTGTACATTGAAATTTCTGCTTGCGTATGCTTTGGAAGCAAGAATTAAGAGGACTACATTCATTATTTCAGCTGAAAAATGCTTAGTTTATGATTTATAGTCAACAATAATGAAATGTTCCAAACAAGCGTTTTCAGCCTGAGTGGAGCACATTTTGACCCTTTTTTTAAAAACATCATTGTACATTGAAATTTCTGCTTGCGTATGCTTTAGAAGCAAGAATTAAGAGGACTACATTCATTATTTCAGCTGAAAAATGCTTAGTTTTTGATTTGTAGTCAACATTAATGAAATGTCCCCAACAGCGTTTTCAGCCCGAGTGGAGCGCATTTTGACTGTTTTTTTTAAAAACATCATTGTACATTGAAATTTCTGCTTGCGTATGCTTTAGAAGCAAGAATTAAGAGGACTACATTCATTATTTCAGCTGAAAAATGCTTAGTTTATGATTTATAGTCAACATTAAGGAAATGTTCCGAACAGGCGTTTTCAGCCCGAGTGGAGCACATTTTGACCCTTTTTTTAAAAACATCATTGTACATTGAAATTTCTGCTTGCGTATGCTTTAGAAGCAAGAATTAAGAGGACTACATTCATTATTTCAGCTGAAAAATGCTTAGTTTATGATTTATAGTCAACATTAATGAAATGTTCCAAACAAGCGTTTTCAGCCCGAGTGGAGCACATTTTGACCCTTTTTTTAAAAACATCATTGTACATTGAAATTTCTGCTTGCGTATGCTTTAGAAGCAAGAATTAAGAGGACTACATTCATTATTTCAGCTGAAAAATGCTTAGTTTATGATTTATAGTCAACATTAATGTCATGTCCCAAACAAGCGTTTTCAGCCCGAGTGGAGCACATTTTGACCCTTTTTTTAAAAACATCATTGTACATTGAAATTTCTGCTTGCGTATGCTTTAGAAGCAAGAATTAAGAGGACTACATTCATTATTTCAGCTGAAAAATGCTTAGTTTTTGATTTGTAGTCAACATTAATGAAATGTCCCCAACAGCGTTTTCAGCCCGAGTGGAGCGCATTTTGACTGTTTTTTTTAAAAACATCATTGTACATTGAAATTTCTGCTTGCGTATGCTTTAGAAGCAAGAATTAAGAGGACTACATTCATTATTTCAGCTGAAAAATGCTTAGTTTATGATTTATAGTCAACATTAAGGAAATGTTCCGAACAAGCGTTTTCAGCCCGAGTGGAGCACATTTTGACCGTTTTTTAAAAAACATCATTGTACATTGAAATTTCTTTTTGCGTATGCTTTAGAAGCAAGAATTAAGAGGACTACATTCATTATTTCAGCTGAAAAATGCTTAGTTTATGATTTATAGTCAACATTAATGTAATGTCCCAAACAAGCGTTTTCAGCCCGAGTGGAGCACATTTTGACCCTTTTTTTAAAAACATCATTGTACATTGAAATTTCTGCTTGCGTATGCTTTAGAAGCAAGAATTAAGAGGACTACATTCATTATTTCAGCTGAAAAATGCTTAGTTTATGATTTATAGTCAACATTAATGTCATGTCCCAAACAAGCGTTTTCAGCCCGAGTGGAGCACATTTTGACTGTTTTTTTAAAAACATCATTGTACATTGAAATTTCTGCTTGCGTATGCTTTAGAAGCAAGAATTAAGAGGACTACATTCATTATTTCAGCTGAAAAATGCTTAGTTTATGATTTATAGTCAACATTAATGAAATGTCCCCAACAGCGTTTTCAGCCCGAGTGGAGCACATTTTGACTGTTTTTTTTAAAAACATCATTGTACATTGAAATTTTTGCTTGCGTATGCTTTAGAAGCAAGAATTAAGAGGACTACATTCATTATTTCAGCTGAAAAATGCTTAGTTTATGATTTATAGTCAACATTAAGGAAATGTTCCGAACAAGCGTTTTCAGCCCGAGTGGAGCACATTTTGACCGTTTTTTAAAAAACATCATTGTACATTGAAATTTCTTTTTGCGTATGCTTTAGAAGCAAGAATTAAGAGGACTACATTCATTATTTCAGCTGAAAAATGCTTAGTTTATCATTTATAGTCAACATTAATGTAATGTCCCAAACAAGCGTTTTCAGCCCGAGTGGAGCACATTTTGACTGTTTTTTTAAAAACATCATTGTACATTGAAATTTCTGCTTGCGTATGCTTTAGAAGCAAGAATTAAGAGGACTACATTCATTATTTCAGCTGAAAAATGCTTAGTTTATGATTTATAGTCAACATTAATGTCATGTCCCAAACAAGCGTTTTCAGCCCGAGTGGAGCACATTTTGACTGTTTTTTTAAAAACATCATTGTACATTGAAATTTCTGCTTGCGTATGCTTTAGAAGCAAGAATTAAGAGGACTACATTCATTATTTCAGCTGAAAAATGCTTAGTTTATGATTTATAGTCAACATTAATGAAATGTTCCAAACAAGCGTTTTCAGCCCGAGTGGAGCACATTTTGACCCTTTTTTTAAAAACATCATTGTACATTGAAATTTCTGCTTGCGTATGCTTTAGAAGCAAGAATTAAGAGGACTACATTCATTATTTCAGCTGAAAAATGCTTAGTTTTTGATTTGTAGTCAACATTAATGAAATGTCCCCAACAGCGTTTTCAGCCCGAGTGGAGCGCATTTTGACTGTTTTTTTTAAAAACATCATTGTACATTGAAATTTCTGCTTGCGTATGCTTTAGAAGCAAGAATTAAGAGGACTACATTCATTATTTCAGCTGAAAAATGCTTAGTTTATGATTTATAGTCAACATTAATGAAATGTCCCCAACAGCGTTTTCAGCCCGAGTGGAGCGCATTTTGACTGTTTTTTTTAAAAACATCATTGTACATTGAAATTTCTGCTTGCATATGCTTTAGAAGCAAGAATTAAGAGGACTACATTCATTATTTCAGCTGAAAAATGCTTAGTTTATGATTTATAGTCAACATTAAGGAAATGTTCCGAACAAGCGTTTTCAGCCCGAGTGGAGCACATTTTGACCGTTTTTTTAAAAACATCATTGTACATTGAAATTTCTGTTTGCGTATGCTTTAGAAGCAAGAATTAAGAGGACTACATTCATTATTTCAGCTGAAAAATGCTTAGTTTATGATTTATAGTCAACATTAATGTAATGTCCCAAACAAGCGTTTTCAGCCCGAGTGGAGCACATTTTGACTGTTTTTTTAAAAACATCATTGTACATTGAAATTTCTGCTTGCGTATGTTTTAGAAGCAAGAATTAAGAGGACTACATTCATTATTTCAGCTGAAAAATGCTTAGTTTATGATTTATAGTCAACATTAATGAAATGTCCCCAACAGCGTTTTCAGCCCGAGTGGAGCACATTTTGACTGTTTTTTTAAAAACATCATTGTACATTGAAATTTCTGCTTGCGTATGCTTTAGAAGCAAGAATTAAGAGGACTACATTCATTATTTCAGCTGAAAAATGCTTAGTTTATGATTTATAGTCAACATTAATGAAATGTCCCCAACAGCGTTTTCAGCCCGAGTGGAGCACATTTTGACTGTTTTTTTAAAAACATCATTGTACATTGAAATTTCTGCTTGCGTATGCTTTAGAAGCAAGAATTAAGAGGACTACATTCATTATTTCAGCTGAAAAATGCTTAGTTTATGATTTATAGTCAACATTAATGTCATGTCCCAAACAAGCGTTTTCAGCCCGAGTGGAGCACATTTTGACTGTTTTTTTAAAAACATCATTGTACATTGAAATTTCTGCTTGCGTATGCTTTAGAAGCAAGAATTAAGAGGACTACATTCATTATTTCAGCTGAAAAATGCTTAGTTTATGATTTATAGTCAACATTAAGGAAATGTTCCAAACAAGCGTTTTCAGCCCGAGTGGAGCACATTTTGACCCTTTTTTTAAAAACATCATTGTACATTGAAATTTCTGCTTGCGTATGCTTTAGAAGCAAGAATTAAGAGGACTACATTCATTATTTCAGCTGAAAAATGCTTAGTTTATGATTTATAGTCAACATTAATGTCATGTCCCAAACAAGCGTTTTCAGCCCGAGTGGAGCACATTTTGACTGTTTTTTTAAAAACATCATTGTACATTGAAATTTCTGCTTGCGTATGCTTTAGAAGCAAGAATTAAGAGGACTACATTCATTATTTCAGCTGAAAAATGCTTAGTTTATGATTTATAGTCAACATTAATGAAATGTTCCAAACAAGCGTTTTCAGCCCGAGTGGAGCACATTTTGACCCTTTTTTTAAAAACATCATTGTACATTGAAATTTCTGCTTGCCTATGCTTTAGAAGCAAGAATTAAGAGGACTACATTCATTATTTCAGCTGAAAAATGCTTAGTTTATGATTTATAGTCAACATTAATGTCATGTCCCAAACAAGCGTTTTCAGCCCGAGTGGAGCACATTTTGACTGTTTTTTTAAAAACATCATTGTACATTGAAATTTCTGCTTGCGTATGCTTTAGAAGCAAGAATTAAGAGGACTACATTCATTATTTCAGCTGAAAAATGCTTAGTTTATGATTTATAGTCAACATTAATGAAATGTTCCAAACAAGCGTTTTCAGCCCGAGTGGAGCACATTTTGACCCTTTTTTTAAAAACATCATTGTACATTGAAATTTCTGCTTGCGTATGCTTTAGAAGCAAGAATTAAGAGGACTACATTCATTATTTCAGCTGAAAAATGCTTAGTTTTTGATTTGTAGTCAACATTAATGAAATGTCCCCAACAGCGTTTTCAGCCCGAGTGGAGCGCATTTTGACTGTTTTTTTTAAAAACATCATTGTACATTGAAATTTCTGCTTGCGTATGCTTTAGAAGCAAGAATTAAGAGGACTACATTCATTATTTCAGCTGAAAAATGCTTAGTTTATGATTTATAGTCAACATTAATGAAATGTCCCCAACAGCGTTTTCAGCCCGAGTGGAGCACATTTTGACTGTTTTTTTAAAAACATCATTGTACATTGAAATTTCTGCTTGCGTATGCTTTAGAAGCAAGAATTAAGAGGACTACATTCATTATTTCAGCTGAAAAATGCTTAGTTTATGATTTATAGTCAACATTAATGAAATGTCCCCAACAGCGTTTTCAGCCCGAGTGGAGCACATTTTGACTGTTTTTTTAAAAACATCATTGTACATTGAAATTTCTGCTTGCGTATGCTTTAGAAGCAAGAATTAAGAGGACTACATTCATTATTTCAGCTGAAAAATGCTTAGTTTATGATTTATAGTCAACATTAATGTCATGTCCCAAACAAGCGTTTTCAGCCCGAGTGGAGCACATTTTGACTGTTTTTTTAAAAACATCATTGTACATTGAAATTTCTGCTTGCGTATGCTTTAGAAGCAAGAATTAAGAGGACTACATTCATTATTTCAGCTGAAAAATGCTTAGTTTATGATTTATAGTCAACATTAAGGAAATGTTCCAAACAAGCGTTTTCAGCCCGAGTGGAGCACATTTTGACCCTTTTTTTAAAAACATCATTGTACATTGAAATTTCTGCTTGCGTATGCTTTAGAAGCAAGAATTAAGAGGACTACATTCATTATTTCAGCTGAAAAATGCTTAGTTTATGATTTATAGTCAACATTAATGTCATGTCCCAAACAAGCGTTTTCAGCCCGAGTGGAGCACATTTTGACTGTTTTTTTAAAAACATCATTGTACATTGAAATTTCTGCTTGCGTATGCTTTAGAAGCAAGAATTAAGAGGACTACATTCATTATTTCAGCTGAAAAATGCTTAGTTTATGATTTATAGTCAACATTAATGAAATGTTCCAAACAAGCGTTTTCAGCCCGAGTGGAGCACATTTTGACCCTTTTTTTAAAAACATCATTGTACATTGAAATTTCTGCTTGCCTATGCTTTAGAAGCAAGAATTAAGAGGACTACATTCATTATTTCAGCTGAAAAATGCTTAGTTTATGATTTATAGTCAACATTAATGTCATGTCCCAAACAAGCGTTTTCAGCCCGAGTGGAGCACATTTTGACTGTTTTTTTAAAAACATCATTGTACATTGAAATTTCTGCTTGCGTATGCTTTAGAAGCAAGAATTAAGAGGACTACATTCATTATTTCAGCTGAAAAATGCTTAGTTTATGATTTATAGTCAACATTAATGAAATGTTCCAAACAAGCGTTTTCAGCCCGAGTGGAGCACATTTTGACCCTTTTTTTAAAAACATCATTGTACATTGAAATTTCTGCTTGCGTATGCTTTAGAAGCAAGAATTAAGAGGACTACATTCATTATTTCAGCTGAAAAATGCTTAGTTTTTGATTTGTAGTCAACATTAATGAAATGTCCCCAACAGCGTTTTCAGCCCGAGTGGAGCGCATTTTGACTGTTTTTTTTAAAAACATCATTGTACATTGAAATTTCTGCTTGCGTATGCTTTAGAAGCAAGAATTAAGAGGACTACATTCATTATTTCAGCTGAAAAATGCTTAGTTTATGATTTATAGTCAACATTAATGAAATGTCCCCAACAGCGTTTTCAGCCCGAGTGGAGCGCATTTTGACTGTTTTTTTTAAAAACATCATTGTACATTGAAATTTCTGCTTGCGTATGCTTTAGAAGCAAGAATTAAGAGGACTACATTCATTATTTCAGCTGAAAAATGCTTAGTTTATGATTTATAGTCAACATTAAGGAAATGTTCCGAACAAGCGTTTTCAGCCCGAGTGGAGCACATTTTGACCGTTTTTTTAAAAACATCATTGTACATTGAAATTTCTGTTTGCGTATGCTTTAGAAGCAAGAATTAAGAGGACTACATTCATTATTTCAGCTGAAAAATGCTTAGTTTATGATTTATAGTCAACATTAATGTAATGTCCCAAACAAGCGTTTTCAGCCCGAGTGGAGCACATTTTGACTGTTTTTTTAAAAACATCATTGTACATTGAAATTTCTGCTTGCGTATGTTTTAGAAGCAAGAATTAAGAGGACTACATTCATTATTTCAGCTGAAAAATGCTTAGTTTATGATTTATAGTCAACATTAATGAAATGTCCCCAACAGCGTTTTCAGCCCGAGTGGAGCACATTTTGACTGTTTTTTTAAAAACATCATTGTACATTGAAATTTCTGCTTGCGTATGCTTTAGAAGCAAGAATTAAGAGGACTACATTCATTATTTCAGCTGAAAAATGCTTAGTTTATGATTTATAGTCAACATTAATGAAATGTCCCCAACAGCGTTTTCAGCCCGAGTGGAGCACATTTTGACTGTTTTTTTAAAAACATCATTGTACATTGAAATTTCTGCTTGCGTATGCTTTAGAAGCAAGAATTAAGAGGACTACATTCATTATTTCAGCTGAAAAATGCTTAGTTTATGATTTATAGTCAACATTAATGTCATGTCCCAAACAAGCGTTTTCAGCCCGAGTGGAGCACATTTTGACTGTTTTTTTAAAAACATCATTGTACATTGAAATTTCTGCTTGCGTATGCTTTAGAAGCAAGAATTAAGAGGACTACATTCATTATTTCAGCTGAAAAATGCTTAGTTTATGATTTATAGTCAACATTAAGGAAATGTTCCAAACAAGCGTTTTCAGCCCGAGTGGAGCACATTTTGACCCTTTTTTTAAAAACATCATTGTACATTGAAATTTCTGCTTGCGTATGCTTTAGAAGCAAGAATTAAGAGGACTACATTCATTATTTCAGCTGAAAAATGCTTAGTTTATGATTTATAGTCAACATTAATGTCATGTCCCAAACAAGCGTTTTCAGCCCGAGTGGAGCACATTTTGACTGTTTTTTTAAAAACATCATTGTACATTGAAATTTCTGCTTGCGTATGCTTTAGAAGCAAGAATTAAGAGGACTACATTCATTATTTCAGCTGAAAAATGCTTAGTTTATGATTTATAGTCAACATTAATGAAATGTTCCAAACAAGCGTTTTCAGCCCGAGTGGAGCACATTTTGACCCTTTTTTTAAAAACATCATTGTACATTGAAATTTCTGCTTGCCTATGCTTTAGAAGCAAGAATTAAGAGGACTACATTCATTATTTCAGCTGAAAAATGCTTAGTTTATGATTTATAGTCAACATTAATGTCATGTCCCAAACAAGCGTTTTCAGCCCGAGTGGAGCACATTTTGACTGTTTTTTTAAAAACATCATTGTACATTGAAATTTCTGCTTGCGTATGCTTTAGAAGCAAGAATTAAGAGGACTACATTCATTATTTCAGCTGAAAAATGCTTAGTTTATGATTTATAGTCAACATTAATGAAATGTTCCAAACAAGCGTTTTCAGCCCGAGTGGAGCACATTTTGACCCTTTTTTTAAAAACATCATTGTACATTGAAATTTCTGCTTGCGTATGCTTTAGAAGCAAGAATTAAGAGGACTACATTCATTATTTCAGCTGAAAAATGCTTAGTTTTTGATTTGTAGTCAACATTAATGAAATGTCCCCAACAGCGTTTTCAGCCCGAGTGGAGCGCATTTTGACTGTTTTTTTTAAAAACATCATTGTACATTGAAATTTCTGCTTGCGTATGCTTTAGAAGCAAGAATTAAGAGGACTACATTCATTATTTCAGCTGAAAAATGCTTAGTTTATGATTTATAGTCAACATTAAGGAAATGTTCCGAACAAGCGTTTTCAGCCCGAGTGGAGCACATTTTGACCGTTTTTTAAAAAACATCATTGTACATTGAAATTTCTTTTTGCGTATGCTTTAGAAGCAAGAATTAAGAGGACTACATTCATTATTTCAGCTGAAAAATGCTTAGTTTATGATTTATAGTCAACATTAATGTAATGTCCCAAACAAGCGTTTTCAGCCCGAGTGGAGCACATTTTGACTGTTTTTTTAAAAACATCATTGTACATTGAAATTTCTGCTTGCGTATGCTTTAGAAGCAAGAATTAAGAGGACTACATTCATTATTTCAGCTGAAAAATGCTTAGTTTATGATTTATAGTCAACATTAATGTCATGTCCCAAACAAGCGTTTTCAGCCCGAGTGGAGCACATTTTGACTGTTTTTTTAAAAACATCATTGTACATTGAAATTTCTGCTTGCGTATGCTTTAGAAGCAAGAATTAAGAGGACTACATTCATTATTTCAGCTGAAAAATGCTTAGTTTATGATTTATAGTCAACATTAATGAAATGTTCCAAACAAGCGTTTTCAGCCCGAGTGGAGCACATTTTGACCCTTTTTTTAAAAACATCATTGTACATTGAAATTTCTGCTTGCGTATGCTTTAGAAGCAAGAATTAAGAGGACTACATTCATTATTTCAGCTGAAAAATGCTTGGTTTTTGATTTGTAGTCAACATTAATGAAATGTCCCCAACAGCGTTTTCAGCCCGAGTGGAGCACATTTTGACCCTTTTTTTAAAAACATCATTGTACATTGAAATTTCTGCTTGCGTATGCTTTAGAAGCAAGAATTAAGAGGACTACATTCATTATTTCAGCTGAAAAATGCTTAGTTTATGATTTATAGTCAACATTAATGTCATGTCCCCAACAGCGTTTTCAGCCCGAGTGGAGCACATTTTGACTGTTTTTTTAAAAACATCATTGTACATTGAAATTTCTGCTTGCGTATGCTTTAGAAGCAAGAATTAAGAGGACTACATTCATTATTTCAGCTGAAAAATGCTTAGTTTATGATTTATAGTCAACATTAATGAAATGTTCCAAACAAGCGTTTTCAGCCCGAGTGGAGCACATTTTGACCCTTTTTTTAAAAACATCATTGTACATTGAAATTTCTGCTTGCGTATGCTTTAGAAGCAAGAATTAAGAGGACTACATTCATTATTTCAGCTGAAAAATGCTTAGTTTTTGATTTGTAGTCAACATTAATGAAATGTCCCCAACAGCGTTTTCAGCCCGAGTGGAGCGCATTTTGACTGTTTTTTTTAAAAACATCATTGTACATTGAAATTTCTGCTTGCGTATGCTTTAGAAGCAAGAATTAAGAGGACTACATTCATTATTTCAGCTGAAAAATGCTTAGTTTATGATTTATAGTCAACATTAAGGAAATGTTCCGAACAAGCGTTTTCAGCCCGAGTGGAGCACATTTTGACCGTTTTTTAAAAAACATCATTGTACATTGAAATTTCTTTTTGCGTATGCTTTAGAAGCAAGAATTAAGAGGACTACATTCATTATTTCAGCTGAAAAATGCTTAGTTTATGATTTATAGTCAACATTAATGTAATGTCCCAAACAAGCGTTTTCAGCCCGAGTGGAGCACATTTTGACTGTTTTTTTAAAAACATCATTGTACATTGAAATTTCTGCTTGCGTATGCTTTAGAAGCAAGAATTAAGAGGACTACATTCATTATTTCAGCTGAAAAATGCTTAGTTTATGATTTATAGTCAACATTAATGTCATGTCCCAAACAAGCGTTTTCAGCCCGAGTGGAGCACATTTTGACTGTTTTTTTAAAAACATCATTGTACATTGAAATTTCTGCTTGCGTATGCTTTAGAAGCAAGAATTAAGAGGACTACATTCATTATTTCAGCTGAAAAATGCTTAGTTTATGATTTATAGTCAACATTAATGAAATGTTCCAAACAAGCGTTTTCAGCCCGAGTGGAGCACATTTTGACCCTTTTTTTAAAAACATCATTGTACATTGAAATTTCTGCTTGCGTATGCTTTAGAAGCAAGAATTAAGAGGACTACATTCATTATTTCAGCTGAAAAATGCTTAGTTTTTGATTTGTAGTCAACATTAATGAAATGTCCCCAACAGCGTTTTCAGCCCGAGTGGAGCGCATTTTGACTGTTTTTTTTAAAAACATCATTGTACATTGAAATTTCTGCTTGCGTATGCTTTAGAAGCAAGAATTAAGAGGACTACATTCATTATTTCAGCTGAAAAATGCTTAGTTTTTGATTTATAGTCAACATTAATGAAATGTCCCCAACAGCGTTTTCAGCCCGAGTGGAGCACATTTTGACTGTTTTTTTTAAAAACATCATTGTACATTGAAATTTCTGCTTGCGTATGCTTTAGAAGCAAGAATTAAGAGGACTACATTCATTATTTCAGCTGAAAAATGCTTAGTTTATGATTTATAGTCAACATTAAGGAAATGTTCCGAACAAGCGTTTTCAGCCCGAGTGGAGCACATTTTGACCGTTTTTTAAAAAACATCATTGTACATTGAAATTTCTGTTTGCGTATGCTTTAGAAGCAAGAATTAAGAGGACTACATTCATTATTTCAGCTGAAAAATGCTTAGTTTATGATTTATAGTCAACATTAATGTAATGTCCCAAACAAGCGTTTTCAGCCCGAGTGGAGCACATTTTGACCGTTTTTTTAAAAACATCATTGTACATTGAAATTTCTGCTTGCGTATGCTTTAGAAGCAAGAATTAAGAGGACTACATTCATTATTTCAGCTGAAAAATGCTTAGTTTATGATTTATAGTCAACATTAATGAAATGTCCCCAACAGCGTTTTCAGCCCGAGTGGAGCACATTTTGACTGTTTTTTTAAAAACATCATTGTACATTGAAATTTCTGCTTGCGAATGCTTTAGAAGCAAGAATTAAGAGGACTACATTCATTATTTCAGCTGAAAAATGCTTAGTTTTTGATTTGTAGTCAACATTAATGAAATGTCCCCAACAGCGTTTTCAGCCCGAGTGGAGCACATTTTGACTGTTTTTTTTAAAAACATCATTGTACATTGAAATTTCTGCTTGCGTATGCTTTAGAAGCAAGAATTAAGAGGACTACATTCATTATTTCAGCTGAAAAATGCTTAGTTTATGATTTATAGTCAACATTAAGGAAATGTTCCGAACAAGCGTTTTCAGCCCGAGTGGAGCACATTTTGACCGTTTTTTTAAAAACATCATTGTACATTGAAATTTCTGCTTGCGTATGCTTTAGAAGCAAGAATTAAGAGGACTACATTCATTATTTCAGCTGAAAAATGCTTAGTTTATGATTTATAGTCAACATTAATGAAATGTCCCCAACAGCGTTTTCAGCCCGAGTGGAGCGCATTTTGACTGTTTGTTTTAAAAACATCATTGTACATTGAAATTTCTGCTTGCGTATGCTTTAGAAGCAAGAATTAAGAGGACTACATTCATTATTTCAGCTGAAAAATGCTTAGTTTATGATTTATAGTCAACATTAAGGAAATGTTCCGAACAAGCGTTTTCAGCCCGAGTGGAGCACATTTTGACCGTTTTTTTAAAAACATCATTGTACATTGAAATTTCTGCTTGCGTATGCTTTAGAAGCAAGAATTAAGAGGACTACATTCATTATTTCAGCTGAAAAATGCTTAGTTTATGATTTATAGTCAACATTAATGTCATGTCCCAAACAAGCGTTTTCAGCCCGAGTGGAGCACATTTTGACTGTTTTTTTAAAAACATCATTGTACATTGAAATTTCTGCTTGCGTATGCTTTAGAAGCAAGAATTAAGAGGACTACATTCATTATTTCAGCTGAAAAATGCTTAGTTTATGATTTATAGTCAACATTAATGAAATGTCCCCAACAGCGTTTTCAGCCCGAGTGGAGCACATTTTGACTGTTTTTTTAAAAACATCATTGTACATTGAAATTTCTGCTTGCGTATGCTTTAGAAGCAAGAATTAAGAGGACTACATTCATTATTTCAGCTGAAAAATGCTTAGTTTATGATTTATAGTCAACATTAATGAAATGTCCCCAACAGCGTTTTCAGCCCGAGTGGAGCACATTTTGACTGTTTTTTTAAAAACATCATTGTACATTGAAATTTCTGCTTGCGTATGCTTTAGAAGCAAGAATTAAGAGGACTACATTCATTATTTCAGCTGAAAAATGCTTAGTTTATGATTTATAGTCAACATTAATGTCATGTCCCAAACAAGCGTTTTCAGCCCGAGTGGAGCACATTTTGACTGTTTTTTTAAAAACATCATTGTACATTGAAATTTCTGCTTGCGTATGCTTTAGAAGCAAGAATTAAGAGGACTACATTCATTATTTCAGCTGAAAAATGCTTAGTTTATGATTTATAGTCAACATTAATGAAATGTTCCAAACAAGCGTTTTCAGCCCGAGTGGAGCACATTTTGACTGTTTTTTTAAAACATCATTGTACATTAAAATTTCTGCTTGCGTATGCTGTAGAAGCAAGAATTAAGAGGACTACATTCATTATTTCAGCTGAAAAATGCTTAGTTTATGATTTATAGTCAACATTAATGTAATGTCCCAAACAAGCGTTTTCAGCCCGAGTGGAGCACATTTTGACTGTTTTTTTAAAAACATCATTGTACATTGAAATATCTGCTTGCGTATGCTTTAGAAGCAAGAATTAAGAGGACTACATTCATTATTTCAGCTGAAAAATGCTTAGTTTATGATTTATAGTCAACATTAATGTAATGTCCCAAACAAGCGTTTTCAGCCCGAGTGGAGCACATTTTGACTGTTTTTTAAAAACATCATTGTACATTGAAATTTCTGCTTGCGTATGCTTTAGAAGCAAGAATTAAGAGGACTACATTCATTATTTCAGCTGAAAAATGCTTAGTTTTTGATTTATAGTCAACATTAATGAAATGTCCCCAACAGCGTTTTCAGCCCGAGTGGAGCACATTTTGACTGTTTTTTTTAAAAACATCATTGTACATTGAAATTTCTGCTTGCGTATGCTTTAGAAGCAAGAATTAAGAGGACTACATTCATTATTTCAGCTGAAAAATGCTTAGTTTATGATTTATAGTCAACATTAATGAAATGTTCCAAACAAGCGTTTTCAGCCCGAGTGGAGCACATTTTGACCGTTTTTTTAAAAAGATCATTGTACATTGAAATTTCTGCTTGCGTATGCTTTAGAAGCAAGAATTAAGAGGACTACATTCATTATTTCAGCTGAAAAATGCTTAGTTTATGATTTATAGTCAACATTAATGTCATGTCCCAAACAAGCGTTTTCAGCCCGAGTGGAGCACATTTTGACTGTTTTTTTAAAAACATCATTGTACATTGAAATTTCTGCTTGCGTATGCTTTAGAAGCAAGAATTAAGAGGACTACATTCATTATTTCAGCTGAAAAATGCTTAGTTTATGATTTATAGTCAACATTAAGGAAATGTTCCAAACAAGCGTTTTCAGCCCGAGTGGAGCACATTTTGACCCTTTTTTTAAAAACATCACTGTACATTGAAATTTCTGCTTGCGTATGCTTTAGAAGCAAGAATTAAGAGGACTACATTCATTATTTTAGCTGAAAAATGCTTAGTTTATGATTTATAGTCAACATTAATGTCATGTCCCAAACAAGCGTTTTCAGCCCGAGTGGAGCACATTTTGACTGTTTTTTTAAAAACATCATTGTACATTGAAATTTCTGCTTGCGTATGCTTTAGAAGCAAGAATTAAGAGGACTACATTCATTATTTCAGCTGAAAAATGCTTAGTTTATGATTTATAGTCAACATTAATGAAATGTTCCAAACAAGCGTTTTCAGCCCGAGTGGAGCACATTTTGACCCTTTTTTTAAAAACATCATTGTACATTGAAATTTCTGCTTGCGTATGCTTTAGAAGCAAGAATTAAGAGGACTACATTCATTATTTCAGCTGAAAAATGCTTAGTTTATGATTTATAGTCAACATTAATGTCATGTCCCAAACAAGCGTTTTCAGCCCGAGTGGAGCACATTTTGACCGTTTTTTAAAAAACATCATTGTACATTGAAATTTCTGTTTGCGTATGCTTTAGAAGCAAGAATTAAGAGGACTACATTCATTATTTCAGCTGAAAAATGCTTAGTTTATGATTTATAGTCAACATAAATGTAATGTCCCAAACAAGCGTTTTCAGCCCGAGTGGAGCACATTTTGACCGTTTTTTTAAAAACATCATTGTACATTGAAATTTCTGCTTGCGTATGCTTTAGAAGCAAGAATTAAGAGGACTACATTCATTATTTCAGCTGAAAAATGCTTAGTTTATGATTTATAGTCAACATTAATGAAATGTCCCCAACAGCGTTTTCAGCCCGAGTGGAGCGCATTTTGACTGTTTTTTTTAAAAACATCATTGTACATTGAAATTTCTGCTTGCGTATGCTTTAGAAGCAAGAATTAAGAGGACTACATTCATTATTTCAGCTGAAAAATGCTTAGTTTTTGATTTGTAGTCAACATTAATGAAATGTCCCCAACAGCGTTTTCAGCCCGAGTGGAGCACATTTTGACTGTTTTTTTTAAAAACATCATTGTACATTGAAATTTCTGCTTGCGTATGCTTTGGAAGCAAGAATTAAGAGGACTACATTCATTATTTCAGCTGAAAAATGCTTAGTTTATGATTTATAGTCAACAATAATGAAATGTTCCAAACAAGCGTTTTCAGCCCGAGTGGAGCACATTTTGACCGTTTTTTTAAAAAGATCATTGTACTTTGAAATTTCTGCTTGCGTATGCTTTAGAAGCAAGAATTAAGAGGACTACATTCATTATTTCAGCTGAAAAATGCTTAGTTTATGATTTATAGTCAACATTAATGTCATGTCCCAAACAAGCGTTTTCAGCCCGAGTGGAGCACATTTTGACTGTTTTTTTAAAAACATCATTGTACATTGAAATTTCTGCTTGCGTATGCTTTAGAAGCAAGAATTAAGAGGACTACATTCATTATTTCAGCTGAAAAATGCTTAGTTTATGATTTATAGTCAACATTAAGGAAATGTTCCAAACAAGCGTTTTCAGCCCGAGTGGAGCACATTTTGACCCTTTTTTTAAAAACATCATTGTACATTGAAATTTCTGCTTGCGTATGCTTTAGAAGCAAGAATTAAGAGGACTACATTCATTATTTCAGCTGAAAAATGCTTAGTTTATGATTTATAGTCAACATTAAGGAAATGTTCCAAACAAGCGTTTTCAGCCCGAGTGGAGCACATTTTGACCCTTTTTTTAAAAACATCATTGTACATTGAAATTTCTGCTTGCGTATGCTTTAGAAGCAAGAATTAAGAGGACTACATTCATTATTTCAGCTGAAAAATGCTTAGTTTATGATTTATAGTCAACATTAATGTCATGTCCCAAACAAGCGTTTTCAGCCCGAGTGGAGCACATTTTGACCGTTTTTTAAAAAACATCATTGTACATTGAAATTTCTGTTTGCGTATGCTTTAGAAGCAAGAATTAAGAGGACTACATTCATTATTTCAGCTGAAAAATGCTTAGTTTATGATTTATAGTCAACATTAATGTAATGTCCCAAACAAGCGTTTTCAGCCCGAGTGGAGCACATTTTGACCGTTTTTTTAAAAACATCATTGTACATTGAAATTTCTGCTTGCGTATGCTTTAGAAGCAAGAATTAAGAGGACTACATTCATTATTTCAGCTGAAAAATGCTTAGTTTATGATTTATAGTCAACATTAATGAAATGTCCCCAACAGCGTTTTCAGCCCGAGTGGAGCGCATTTTGACTGTTTTTTTTAAAAACATCATTGTACATTGAAATTTCTGCTTGCGTATGCTTTAGAAGCAAGAATTAAGAGGACTACATTCATTATTTCAGCTGAAAAATGCTTAGTTTTTGATTTGTAGTCAACATTAATGAAATGTCCCCAACAGCGTTTTCAGCCCGAGTGGAGCACATTTTGACTGTTTTTTTTAAAAACATCATTGTACATTGAAATTTCTGCTTGCGTATGCTTTGGAAGCAAGAATTAAGAGGACTACATTCATTATTTCAGCTGAAAAATGCTTAGTTTATGATTTATAGTCAACAATAATGAAATGTTCCAAACAAGCGTTTTCAGCCTGAGTGGAGCACATTTTGACCCTTTTTTTAAAAACATCATTGTACATTGAAATTTCTGCTTGCGTATGCTTTAGAAGCAAGAATTAAGAGGACTACATTCATTATTTCAGCTGAAAAATGCTTAGTTTTTGATTTGTAGTCAACATTAATGAAATGTCCCCAACAGCGTTTTCAGCCCGAGTGGAGCACATTTTGACCGTTTTTTAAAAAACATCATTGTACATTGAAATTTCTGTTTGCGTATGCTTTAGAAGCAAGAATTAAGAGGACTACATTCATTATTTCAGCTGAAAAATGCTTAGTTTATGATTTATAGTCAACATAAATGTAATGTCCCAAACAAGCGTTTTCAGCCCGAGTGGAGCACATTTTGACCGTTTTTTTAAAAACATCATTGTACATTGAAATTTCTGCTTGCGTATGCTTTAGAAGCAAGAATTAAGAGGACTACATTCATTATTTCAGCTGAAAAATGCTTAGTTTATGATTTATAGTCAACATTAATGAAATGTCCCCAACAGCGTTTTCAGCCCGAGTGGAGCGCATTTTGACTGTTTTTTTTAAAAACATCATTGTACATTGAAATTTCTGCTTGCGTATGCTTTAGAAGCAAGAATTAAGAGGACTACATTCATTATTTCAGCTGAAAAATGCTTAGTTTTTGATTTGTAGTCAACATTAATGAAATGTCCCCAACAGCGTTTTCAGCCCGAGTGGAGCACATTTTGACCGTTTTTTTAAAAAGATCATTGTACTTTGAAATTTCTGCTTGCATATGCTTTAGAAGCAAGAATTAAGAGGACTACATTCATTATTTCAGCTGAAAAATGCTTAGTTTATGATTTATAGTCAACATTAATGTCATGTCCCAAACAAGCGTTTTCAGCCCGAGTGGAGCACATTTTGACTGTTTTTTTAAAAACATCATTGTACATTGAAATTTCTGCTTGCGTATGCTTTAGAAGCAAGAATTAAGAGGACTACATTCATTATTTCAGCTGAAAAATGCTTAGTTTATGATTTATAGTCAACATTAAGGAAATGTTCCAAACAAGCGTTTTCAGCCCGAGTGGAGCACATTTTGACCCTTTTTTTAAAAACATCATTGTACATTGAAATTTCTGCTTGCGTATGCTTTAGAAGCAAGAATTAAGAGGACTACATTCATTATTTCAGCTGAAAAATGCTTAGTTTATGATTTATAGTCAACATTAATGTCATGTCCCAAACAAGCGTTTTCAGCCCGAGTGGAGCACATTTTGACTGTTTTTTTAAAAACATCATTGTACATTGAAATTTCTGCTTGCGTATGCTTTAGAAGCAAGAATTAAGAGGACTACATTCATTATTTCAGCTGAAAAATGCTTAGTTTATGATTTATAGTCAACATTAATGAAATGTTCCAAACAAGCGTTTTCAGCCCGAGTGGAGCACATTTTGACCCTTTTTTTAAAAACATCATTGTACATTGAAATTTCTGCTTGCGTATGCTTTAGAAGCAAGAATTAAGAGGACTACATTCATTATTTCAGCTGAAAAATGCTTAGTTTATGATTTATAGTCAACATTAATGTCATGTCCCAAACAAGCGTTTTCAGCCCGAGTGGAGCACATTTTGACCGTTTTTTAAAAAACATCATTGTACATTGAAATTTCTGTTTGCGTATGCTTTAGAAGCAAGAATTAAGAGGACTACATTCATTATTTCAGCTGAAAAATGCTTAGTTTATGATTTATAGTCAACATTAATGTAATGTCCCAAACAAGCGTTTTCAGCCCGAGTGGAGCACATTTTGACCGTTTTTTTAAAAACATCATTGTACATTGAAATTTCTGCTTGCGTATGCTTTAGAAGCAAGAATTAAGAGGACTACATTCATTATTTCAGCTGAAAAATGCTTAGTTTATGATTTATAGTCAACATTAATGAAATGTCCCCAACAGCGTTTTCAGCCCGAGTGGAGCGCATTTTGACTGTTTTTTTTAAAAACATCATTGTACATTGAAATTTCTGCTTGCGTATGCTTTAGAAGCAAGAATTAAGAGGACTACATTCATTATTTCAGCTGAAAAATGCTTAGTTTTTGATTTGTAGTCAACATTAATGAAATGTCCCCAACAGCGTTTTCAGCCCGAGTGGAGCACATTTTGACTGTTTTTTTTAAAAACATCATTGTACATTGAAATTTCTGCTTGCGTATGCTTTGGAAGCAAGAATTAAGAGGACTACATTCATTATTTCAGCTGAAAAATGCTTAGTTTATGATTTATAGTCAACATTAATGTAATGTCCCAAACAAGCGTTTTCAGCCCGAGTGGAGCACATTTTGACCGTTTTTTTAAAAACATCATTGTACATTGAAATTTCTGCTTGCGTATGCTTTAGAAGCAAGAATTAAGAGGACTACATTCATTATTTCAGCTGAAAAATGCTTAGTTTATGATTTATAGTCAACATTAATGAAATGTCCCCAACAGCGTTTTCAGCCCGAGTGGAGCGCATTTTGACTGTTTTTTTTAAAAACATCATTGTACATTGAAATTTCTGCTTGCGTATGCTTTAGAAGCAAGAATTAAGAGGACTACATTCATTATTTCAGCTGAAAAATGCTTAGTTTTTGATTTGTAGTCAACATTAATGAAATGTCCCCAACAGCGTTTTCAGCCCGAGTGGAGCACATTTTGACTGTTTTTTTTAAAAACATCATTGTACATTGAAATTTCTGCTTGCGTATGCTTTGGAAGCAAGAATTAAGAGGACTACATTCATTATTTCAGCTGAAAAATGCTTAGTTTATGATTTATAGTCAACATTAATGAAATGTTCCAAACAAGCGTTTTCAGCCCGAGTGGAGCACATTTTGACCCTTTTTTTAAAAACATCATTGTACATTGAAATTTCTGCTTGCGTATGCTTTAGAAGCAAGAATTAAGAGGACTACATTCATTATTTCAGCTGAAAAATGCTTAGTTTTTGATTTGTAGTCAACATTAATGAAATGTCCCCAACAGCGTTTTCAGCCCGAGTGGAGCGCATTTTGACTGTTTTTTTTAAAAACATCATTGTACATTGAAATTTCTGCTTGCGTATGCTTTAGAAGCAAGAATTAAGAGGACTACATTCATTATTTCAGCTGAAAAATGCTTAGTTTATGATTTATAGTCAACATTAAGGAAATGTTCCGAACAAGCGTTTTCAGCCCGAGTGGAGCACATTTTGACCGTTTTTTAAAAAACATCATTGTACATTGAAATTTCTGTTTGCGTATGCTTTAGAAGCAAGAATTAAGAGGACTACATTCATTATTTCAGCTGAAAAATGCTTAGTTTATGATTTATAGTCAACATTAATGTAATGTCCCAAACAAGCGTTTTCAGCACGAGTGGAGCACATTTTGACCGTTTTTTTAAAAACATCATTGTACATTGAAATTTCTGCTTGCGTATGCTTTAGAAGCAAGAATTAAGAGGACTACATTCATTATTTCAGCTGAAAAATGCTTAGTTTATGATTTATAGTCAACATTAATGAAATGTCCCCAACAGCGTTTTCAGCCCGAGTGGAGCACATTTTGACTGTTTTTTTAAAAACATCATTGTACATTGAAATTTCTGCTTGCGTATGCTTTAGAAGCAAGAATTAAGAGGACTACATTCATTATTTCAGCTGAAAAATGCTTAGTTTTTGATTTATAGTCAACATTAATGAAATGTCCCCAACAGCGTTTTCAGCCCGAGTGGAGCACATTTTGACTGTTTTTTTTAAAAACATCATTGTACATTGAAATTTCTGCTTGCGTATGCTTTAGAAGCAAGAATTAAGAGGACTACATTCATTATTTCAGCTGAAAAATGCTTAGTTTATGATTTATAGTCAACATTAATGAAATGTTCCAAACAAGCGTTTTCAGCCCGAGTGGAGCACATTTTGACCCTTTTTTTAAAAACATCATTGTACATTGAAATTTCTGCTTGCGTATGCTTTAGAAGCAAGAATTAAGAGGACTACATTCATTATTTCAGCTGAAAAATGCTTAGTTTATGATTTATAGTTAACATTAATGTCATGTCCCAAACAAGCGTTTTCAGCCCGAGTGGAGCACATTTTGACTGTTTTTTTAAAAACATCATTGTACATTGAAATTTCTGCTTGCGTATGCTTTAGAAGCGAGAATTAAGAGGACTACATTCATTATTTCAGCTGAAAAATGCTTAGTTTATGATTTATAGTCAACATTAATGAAATGTTCCAAACAAGCGTTTTCAGCCCGAGTGGAGCACATTTTGACCCTTTTTTTAAAAACATCATTGTACATTGAAATTTCTGCTTGCGTATGCTTTAGAAGCAAGAATTAAGAGGACTACATTCATTATTTCAGCTGAAAAATGCTTAGTTTATGATTTATAGTCAACATTAATGTCATGTCCCAAACAAGCGTTTTCAGCCCGAGTGGAGCACATTTTGACTGTTTTTTTAAAACATCATTGTACATTAAAATTTCTGCTTGCTTATGCTTTAGAAGCAAGAATTAAGAGGACTACATTCATTATTTCAGCTGAAAAATGCTTAGTTTATGATTTATAGTCAACATTAATGAAATGTCCCCAACAGCGTTTTCAGCCCGAGTGGAGCACATTTTGACTGTTTTTTTAAAAACATCATTGTACATTGAAATTTCTGCTTGCGTATGCTTTAGAAGCAAGAATTAAGAGGACTACATTCATTATTTCAGCTGAAAAATGCTTAGTTTTTGATTTATAGTCAACATTAATGAAATGTCCCCAACAGCGTTTTCAGCCCGAGTGGAGCACATTTTGACTGTTTTTTTTAAAAACATCATTGTACATTGAAATTTCTGCTTGCGTATGCTTTAGAAGCAAGAATTAAGAGGACTACATTCATTATTTCAGCTGAAAAATGCTTAGTTTATGATTTATAGTCAACATTAATGAAATGTTCCAAACAAGCGTTTTCAGCCTGAGTGGAGCACATTTTGACCGTTTTTTTAAAAAGATCATTGTACTTTGAAATTTCTGCTTGCGTATGCTTTAGAAGCAAGAATTAAGAGGACTACATTCATTATTTCAGCTGAAAAATGCTTAGTTTATGATTTATAGTCAACATTAATGTCATGTCCCAAACAAGCGTTTTCAGCCCGAGTGGAGCACATTTTGACTGTTTTTTTAAAAACATCATTGTACATTGAAATTTCTGCTTGCGTATGCTTTAGAAGCAAGAATTAAGAGGACTACATTCATTATTTCAGCTGAAAAATGCTTAGTTTATGATTTATAGTCAACATTAAGGAAATGTTCCAAACAAGCGTTTTCAGCCCGAGTGGAGCACATTTTGACCCTTTTTTTAAAAACATCATTGTACATTGAAATTTCTGCTTGCGTATGCTTTAGAAGCAAGAATTAAGAGGACTACATTCATTATTTTAGCTGAAAAATGCTTAGTTTATGATTTATAGTCAACATTAATGTCATGTCCCAAACAAGCGTTTTCAGCCCGAGTGGAGCACATTTTGACTGTTTTTTTAAAAACATCATTGTACATTGAAATTTCTGCTTGCGTATGCTTTAGAAGCAAGAATTAAGAGGACTACATTCATTATTTCAGCTGAAAAATGCTTAGTTTATGATTTATAGTCAACATTAATGAAATGTTCCAAACAAGCGTTTTCAGCCCGAGTGGAGCACATTTTGACCCTTTTTTTAAAAACATCATTGTACATTGAAATTTCTGCTTGCGTATGCTTTAGAAGCAAGAATTAAGAGGACTACATTCATTATTTCAGCTGAAAAATGCTTAGTTTTTGATTTGTAGTCAACATTAATGAAATGTCCCCAACAGCGTTTTCAGCCCGAGTGGAGCGCATTTTGACTGTTTTTTTTAAAAACATCATTGTACATTGAAATTTCTGCTTGCGTATGCTTTAGAAGCAAGAATTAAGAGGACTACATTCATTATTTCAGCTGAAAAATGCTTAGTTTATGATTTATAGTCAACATTAATGAAATGTCCCCAACAGCGTTTTCAGCCCGAGTGGAGCACATTTTGACTGTTTTTTTAAAAACATCATTGTACATTGAAATTTCTGCTTGCGTATGCTTTAGAAGCAAGAATTAAGA